>NW_024057823.1:22500-84264 GCF_016432855.1 Salvelinus namaycush | reverse complement strand
GTCATTATTCCTGCAGAGTAATTAGTAGAGGTATGGTTCAGTATTCCTGCAGAGTAATTAGTAGAGGTATGGGTCAGTATTCCTGCTCAGAGTAATTAGTAGAGGTATGGGTCATTGTTCCTGAGAGTATTAGAGAGGTATGGGTCATTATTCCTTGCAGATAATTAGTAGAGGTATGGGTCATTATTCCTGCAGAGTAATTAGTAGAGTATGGGTCATTATTCCTGCAGATTAATTAGTAGAGAGTATGGGTCATTATTCCTGCAGAGTAATTAGTAGAGGTATGGGTCATTATTCCTGCAGAGTAATTAGTAGAGGTATGGGTCATTATTCCTGCAGAGTAATTAGTAGAGGTATGGTCATTATTCCTGCAGAGTAATTAGTAGAGGTATGGTCATATTCCTGCAGAGTATTAGTAGAGGTATGGGTCATTATTCCTGCAGAGTAATTAGTAGAGGTATGGGTCATTATTCCTGCAGAGTAATTAGTAGAGGTATGGGTCAGTATTCTGAAGAGAATTAGTAGAGTTATGGGTCATATATTCTCAGGCAGAGTAATTAGTAAGAGGTATGGGTCATTATTCCTGCAGAGTAATTAGTAGAAGGTAGGGGTCATTATTCCTGCCAGAGTAATTAGTAGCAGAGTACTGGGTCATTATTCCTGCAGAGTAATTAGTAGAGGTATGGGTCATGATTCTGCAGGAGTATTAGTAGAGGTATGGGCATTATTCCTGCAGAGTAATTAGTAAGAGGTATGGGTCATTATTCCTGCAGAGTAATTAGTAGGGTATGGGTCATTATTCCTGCAGAGTAATTAGTAGGAGGTATGTGGTCATTATTCCTGCAGAGTAATTAGTAGAGGTAATGGGTCATTATTCCTGCAGAGTAATTAGCAGAGAGGTATGGGTCATTATTCCTGCAGAGTAATTAGTAGAGGTAATGGGTTCCATTATTCCTGCAGAGTAATTAGTAGAGGTATGGGTCATTATTCCTGCAGAGTAATTAGTAGAGGTATGGGTCAGTAATTCCCTGCAGGAGTAATTAGTAGAGGTATGGGTCAGTATTCCCTGCAGAGTATTAGTAGAGGTATGGGTCAGTATGTCCTGCAGAGTAATTAGTAGAGGTATGGGTCATATTCCTGCAGAGTAACTTAGTAGAAGTATAGGGTCCATTAATTCCTGCAGAGTAATTAGTAGAGTATGGGTCATTATTCCTGCAGATAATTAGTAGAGAGGTATGGGTGCATTATTCCTGCAGAGTAATTAGTAGAGGTATGGGTCATTATTCCTGCAGAGTAATTAGTAGAGGTATGGGTCATTACTTCCTGCAGAGTAATTAGTAGAGGTTATGGGTCATTATTCCTGCAGAGTAATTAGTAGAGTGGTATGGGTCAATATTCCTGCCGAGTAATTAGTAGAGGTAGGGTCATTATTCCTGCAGAGTAATTAGTAGAGGTATGGGTCATTATTCCTGCAGAGTAATTAGTAGAGGTTATGGGTCATTATTCCTGCAGAGTAATTAGTTAGAGGTATGGTCATTATTCCTGCAGAGTAATTAGTAGAGGTATGGGTCATTATTCCTGCAGAGTATTAGTAGAGAGGTATGGGTCATTATTCCTGCAGAGTAATTAGTAGAGGTATGGGTCATTATTCCTGCAGAGTAATAGTAGAGGTATGGGTCATTATTCCTGCAGAGTAATTAGTAGAGGTATGGGTCATTATTCCTGCAGAGTAATTAGTAGAGGTATGGGTCATTATTCCTGCAGAGTAATTAGTAGAGGTATGGTTCAGTATTCCTGCAGAGTAATTAGTAGAGGTATGGGTCAGTATTCCTGCAGAGTAATTAGTAGAGGTATGGGTCATTATTCCTGCAGAGTAATTAGTAGAGGTATGGGTCATTATTCCTGCAGAGTAATTAGTAGAGGTATGGGTCATTATTCCTGCAGAGTAATTAGTAGAGGTATGGGTCATTATTCCTGCAGAGTAATTAGTAGAGAGGTATGGGTCATTATTCCTGCAGAGTAATTAGTAGAGGTATGGGTCATTGTTCCTGCAGAGTAATTAGTAGAGGTATGGGTCATTATTCCTGCAGAGTAATTAGTAGAGAGGTATGGGTCATTATTCCTGCAGAGTAATTAGTAGAGGTATGGGTCATTATTCCTGCAGAGTAATTAGTAGAGGTATGGGTCATTATTCCTGCAGAGTAATTAGTAGAGGTATGGTTCAGTATTCCTGCAGAGTAATTAGTAGAGGTATGGGTCATTATTCCTGCAGAGTAATTAGTAGAGGTATGGGTCATTATTCCTGCAGAGTAATTAGTAGAGGTATGGGTCAGTATTCCTGCAGAGTAATTAGTAGAGGTATGGGTCAGTATTCCTGCAGAGTAATTAGAAGAGGTATGGGTCATTGTTCCTGCAGAGTAATTAGTAGAGGTATGGGTCATTATTCCTGCAGAGTAATTAGTAGAGAGGTATGGGTCATTATTCCTGCAGAGTAATTAGTAGAGGTATGGGTCATTATTCCTGCAGATTAATTAGTAGAGAGGTATGGGTCATTATTCCTGCAGAGTAATTAGTAGAGGTATGGGTCATTATTCCTGCAGATTAATTAGTAGAGAGGTATGGGTCATTATTCCTGCAGAGTAATTAGTAGAGGTATGGGTCATTGTTCCTGCAGAGTAATTAGTAGAGGTATGGGTCATTATTCCTGCAGATTAATTAGTAGAGAGGTATGGGTCATTATTCCTGCAGAGTAATTAGTAGAGGTATGGGTCATTGTTCCTGCAGAGTAATTAGTAGAGGTATGGGTCATTATTCCTGCAGAGTAATTAGTAGAGGTATGGGTCAGTATTCCTGCAGAGTAATTAGTAGAGGTATGGGTCATTATTCCTGCAGAGTAATTAGTAGAGGTACGGGTCATTATTCCTGCAGAGTAATTAGTAGAGGTATGGGTCATTATTCCTGCAGAGTAATTAGTAGAGGTATGGGTCATTATTCCTGCAGAGTAATTAGTAGAGGTATGGGTCATTATTCCTGCAGAGTAATTAGTAGAGGTATGGGTCAGTATTCCTGCAGAGTAATTAGTAGAGGTATGGGTCATTATTCCTGCAGAGTAATTAGTAGAGGTATGGGTCATTATTCCTGCAGAGTAATTAGTAGAGGTATGGGTCATTATTCCTGCAGAGTAATTAGTAGAGGTATGGGTCATTATTCCTGCAGAGTAATTAGTAGAGGTATGGGTCAGTATTCCTGCAGAGTAATTAGTAGAGGTATGGGTCATTGTTCCTGCAGAGTAATTAGTAGAGGTATGGGTCATTATTCCTGCAGAGTAATTAGTAGAGGTATGGGTCAGTATTCCTGCAGAGTAATTAGTAGAGGTATGGGTCAGTATTCCTGCAGAGTAATTAGTAGAGGTATGGGTCAGTATTCCTGCAGAGTAATTAGTAGAGGTATGGGTCAGTATTCCTGCAGAGTAATTAGTAGAGGTATGGGTCAGTATTCCTGCAGAGTAATTAGTAGAGGTATGGGTCAGTATTCCTGCAGAGTAATTAGTAGAGGTATGGGTCAGTATTCCTGCAGAGTAATTAGTAGAGGTATGGGTCAGTATTCCTGCAGAGTAATTAGTAGAGGTATGGGTCAGTATTCCTGCAGAGTAATTAGTAGAGGTATGGGTCAGTATTCCTGCAGAGTAATTAGTAGAGGTATGGGTCAGTATTCCTGCAGAGTAATTAGTAGAGGTATGGGTCAGTATTCCTGCAGAGTAATTAGTAGAGGTATGGGTCAGTATTCCTGCAGAGTAATTAGTAGAGGTATGGGTCAGTATTCCTGCAGAGTAATTAGTAGAGGTATGGGTCAGTATTCCTGCAGAGTAATTAGTAGAGGTATGGGTCAGTATTCCTGCAGAGTAATTAGTAGAGGTATGGGTCAGTATTCCTGCAGAGTAATTAGTAGAGGTATGGGTCAGTATTCCTGCAGAGTAATTAGTAGAGGTATGGGTCATTATTCCTGCAGAGTAATTAGTAGAGGTATGGGTCAGTATTCCTGCAGAGTAATTAGTAGAGGTATGGGTCAGTATTCCTGCAGAGTAATTAGTAGAGGTATGGGTCAGTATTCCTGCAGAGTAATTAGTAGAGGTATGGGTCAGTATTCCTGCAGAGTAATTAGTAGAGGTATGGGTCAGTATTCCTGCAGAGTAATTAGTAGAGGTATGGGTCAGTATTCCTGCAGAGTAATTAGTAGAGGTATGGGTCAGTATTCCTGCAGAGTAATTAGTAGAGGTATGGGTCAGTATTCCTGCAGAGTAATTAGTAGAGGTATGGGTCAGTATTCCTGCAGAGTAATTAGTAGAGGTATGGGTCAGTATTCCTGCAGAGTAATTAGTAGAGGTATGGGTCAGTATTCCTGCAGAGTAATTAGTAGAGGTATGGGTCAGTATTCCTGCAGAGTAATTAGTAGAGGTATGGGTCAGTATTCCTGCAGAGTAATTAGTAGAGGTATGGGTCAGTATTCCTGCAGAGTAATTAGTAGAGGTATGGGTCAGTATTCCTGCAGAGTAATTAGTAGAGGTATGGGTCAGTATTCCTGCAGAGTAATTAGTAGAGGTATGGGTCAGTATTCCTGCAGAGTAATTAGTAGAGGTATGGGTCAGTATTCCTGCAGAGTAATTAGTAGAGGTATGGGTCAGTATTCCTGTAGAGTAATTAGTAGAGGTATGGGTCATTATTCCTGTGGAGTAATTAGTAGAGGTATGGGTCAGTATTCCTGTAGAGTAATTAGTAGGGGTATGGGTCATTATTCCTGCAGAGTAATTAGTAGTGGTATGGGTCATTATTCCTGCAGAGTAATTAGTAGAGGTATGGGTCAGTATTCCTGCAGAGTAATTAGTAGAGGTATGGGTCAGTATTCCTGCAGAGTAATTAGTAGAGGTATGGTTCAGTATTCCTGCAGAGTAATTAGTAGAGAGGTATGGGTCAGTATTCCTGTGGAGTAATTAGTAGAGGTATGGGTCATTATTCCTGCAGAGTAATTAGTAGAGGTATGGGTCAGTATTCCTGCAGAGTAATTAGTAGAGGTATGGGTCAGTATTCCTGCAGAGTAATTAGTAGAGGTATGGGTCAGTATTCCTGCAGAGTAATTAGTAGAGGTATGGGTCAGTATTCCTGCAGAGTAATTAGTAGAGGTATGGGTCAGTATTCCTGTAGAGTAATTAGTAGAGGTATGGGTCATTATTCCTGTGGAGTAATTAGTAGAGGTATGGGTCAGTATTCCTGTAGAGTAATTAGTAGAGGTATGGGTCATTATTCCTGCAGAGTAATTAGTAGAGGTATGGGTCAGTATTCCTGCAGAGTAATTAGTAGAGGTATGGGTCAGTATTCCTGCAGAGTAATTAGTAGAGGTATGGGTCATTATTCCTGCAGAGTAATTAGTAGAGGTATGGGTCAGTATTCCTGCAGAGTAATTAGTAGAGGTATGGGTCATTATTCCTGCAGAGTAATTAGTAGAGGTATGGGTCAGTATTCCTGCAGAGTAATTAGTAGAGGTATGGGTCAGTATTCCTGCAGAGTAATTAGTAGAGGTATGGGTCAGTATTCCTGCAGAGTAATTAGTAGAGGTATGGGTCAGTATTCCTGCAGAGTAATTAGTAGAGGTATGGGTCAGTATTCCTGCAGAGTAATTAGTAGAGGTATGGGTCAGTATTCCTGCAGAGTAATTAGTAGAGGTATGGGTCAGTATTCCTGCAGAGTAATTAGTAGAGAGGTATGGGTCAGTATTCCTGCAGAGTAATTAGTAGAGGTATGGGTCAGTATTCCTGCAGAGTAATTAGTAGAGGTATGGGTCAGTATTCCTGTGGAGGAATTAGTAGAGGTATGGGTCATTATTCCTGCAGAGTAATTAGTAGAGGTATGGGTCAGTATTCCTGCAGAGTAATTAGTAGAGGTATGGGTCAGTATTCCTGCAGAGTAATTAGTAGAGGTATGGGTCAGTATTCCTGCAGAGTAATTAGTAGAGGTATGGGTCAGTATTCCTGCAGAGTAATTAGTAGAGGTATGGGTCAGTATTCCTGCAGAGTAATTAGTAGAGGTATGGGTCAGTATTCCTGTAGAGTAATTAGTAGAGGTATGGGTCATTATTCCTGTGGAGTAATTAGTAGAGGTATGGGTCAGTATTCCTGTAGAGTAATTAGTAGGGGTATGGGTCATTATTCCTGCAGAGTAATTAGTAGTGGTATGGGTCATTATTCCTGCAGAGTAATTAGTAGAGGTATGGGTCAGTATTCCTGCAGAGTAATTAGTAGAGGTATGGGTCAGTATTCCTGCAGAGTAATTAGTAGAGGTATGGGTCAGTATTCCTGCAGAGTAATTAGTAGAGGTATGGGTCAGTATTCCTGTGGAGGAATATGGAGTGTTGAAGCTAATGACGGTTTTATTATTGACCTTTATGTGGCAACACATAAACATTTTAGCAGAGACTCTTATCCAGAGATACTTATAGCAGAGAGTATTCACATACTTATCTCATACTTCTTCATACTGGTCCCCCTTGAGAACCAATCACACAACCATGGAGCTGGTAGAGCAAGTGCCCTGCTCTACCAGCTGAGCCACACGGGACACAAGGCTCTACCTGTTAGTGCTGAGGAAAGGGCAGGTTTTTCCTCCTGTTTGTTTAACCTTCTTGGAATGTGGGATCGCCTCGGTATGAGAGGCATTACTACCTCATGTATCACACACACAACACATCACACACACTCTCACACACACACACAACACATCACACACACTCTCACACACACACACACTCTCACACACACACATCACACACACTCTCACACACACACACACTCTCACACACACACATCACACACACTCTCACATACACACACTCTCACACTCTCACACCACGGACTGTGTTACGGGCTAAAAGTTCGAAAAAGAGAAGAGGAGAGGAGGATGGATGAGAGGAAAGGAGGATGGAGGAGAGGAGAGGAGAGGAGAGGAGAGGAGAGGAGAGGAGAGGAGAGGAGAGGAGAGGAGAGGAGAGGAGAGGAGAGGAGAGGAGAGGAGAGGAGAGAGTTAGCATCAAACATGTTCATCTGACTATGATAAATGGCAGCAGACCTGTGAACATTAGACACCTCCACTGTGACAGAAAGGACCAGCTGATTTTGAGCTTTAGTTCAGGAGGGAAATGGGAAGTATAAGAGAGACTGTGTGTTTTAACGCCTTTTTCTGTAAATCTACGCTTTCCTCCCTGGTCTTCTGTGGATTGAAGTCTGTTGTACGTGTGGCAGGTATACACAATGTGAGCAAATGAGGTGAGATAAGGGAGGTAAAGGCAAAAAAAAGGCCATGGTGGCGAAGTAAATACAATATAGCAAGTAAAACACTGGAATGGTAGATTTGCAGTGGAAGAATGTGCAAAGTAGAGATAAAAATAATGGGGTGCAAAGGAGCAAAATAAATAAATAAATACAGTAGGGGGAGAGGTAGTTGTTTGGGCTAAATTATAGATGGGCTATGTACAGGTGCAGTAATCTGTGAGCTGCTCTGACAGCTGGTACTTAAAGCTAGTGAGGGAGATAAGTGTTTCCAGTTTCAGAGATTTTTGTAGTTCATTCCAGTCATTGGCAGCAGAGAACTGGAAGGAAAGGCAGCCAAAGGAAGAATTGGTTTTGGGGGTGACCAGTGAGATATACCTGCTGGAGCGCGTGCTACAGGTGGGTGCTGCTATGGTGACCAGCGAGCTGAGTTAAGGGGGGACTTTACCTAGCAGGCTCTTGTAGATGACCTGGAGCCAGTGGGTTTGGCGACGAGTATGAAGCGAGGGCCAGCCAACGAGAGCGTACAGGTCGCATTGGTGGGTGGTATATGGGGCTTTGGTGCCAAAATGGATGGCACTGTGACATCCAATTTATTGAGTAGAGTGTTGGAGGCTATTTTGTAAATAGGAATAATCTATTTGCATTAGTGAAGCATTTTTTATTAGTATTTTAATTTATTCCACTTTTACATGACAGATGTTTTGTGTAGCTTGTTGACAAACAATGACAATTAAATATATTTTAATTCCACTTTGTAACACAATGTGGAAAAACTCAAAGGGTGTGAAAACTTAAGACACAGTAGTACCCATGTAGGTATATCAAAAAACATATATACATTTACGTATTGTTTGAAGAAACATATATATATTCACTTACATGAATTTTTTGTCCCGGTACCGGGTTACCTTCAGACACTCATGACATTGGGCTCCCGAGTGGCGCAGCGGTCTTAGGCACTTGCATCTCAGTGTAAGAGGTGTCACTACAATCCCTGGTTTGAATCCAGGCTGTATCACACCCGGCCGTGATTAGGAGTCCCACTCATTGTAGAGCAAAACAGAGGCGAGACGAGATGTCTCCTGGTCTGACGAAGACCGTGTTTCTCTGAAGCGGAAGGCCGACATCGGCGGATGCAGAAAAAAAAAAACAGACGTCTCTTTCACAGGTTTTGATAGAGTTTTTTATTTTTATATATTTAATTAGAATGCCTCGAGCTGAGCATCGGAGGCCTCAAGCGGAGAAATTATTTAAATATTTATATATATTTTTTTATATATTTATATTATATTATGCCCAGCTCATGAGGCCCCTTAGTGACGTGAGGCCTGAGGCAATTGCCTCTTCTGTCTAATGGTAAGTCCGCCAGAGCGTCCAGAATCATCACATCAAACCTGAAGGAACATCTGGAGGTTGTGCTGAAAGGCACGAAGCAGGCAGACAAAGTTCCAGCAAGAGGAGAAATCTACACACATTATGATAATTAACCAGGATCCATGAATAATGTTTATTTAGACACATAAATGTTCTCGTAACATTCCCATGAAACGTATCTAGAATGTTAAGATGTCGACCGTGTTCGTTTTAGGTTTGGTGGGACGTTGATGGAATATTCTCATAACCGTCGGAAAACTGGACACATGAATGTTCTTGCAATGTTCCTATTTAAGGTGTCAGAAGATTCATTTCTTATGTTCTGAGAACACGGGAAAAACGTTCTGGGTTCTGAGAACACGGGAAAAACGTTCTGGGTTCTGAGAACACGGGAAAAACGTTCTTATGTTCTGAGAACACGGGAAACACGTTCTGGGTTCTGAGAACACGGGAAAAACGTTCTGGGTTCTGAGAACACGGGAAACACGTTCTGGGTTCTGAGAACACGGGAAAAACGTTCTGGGTTCTGAGAACACGGTAAACACGTTCTGGGTTCTGAGAACACGGGAAAAACGTTCTGGGTTCTGAGAACACGGGAAAAACGTTCTGGGTTCTGAGAACACGGGAAAAACGTTCTGGGTTCTGAGAACACGGTAAACACGTTCTGGGTTCTGAGAACACGTTTAAAACGTTCTGGGTTCTGAGAACACGTTTAAAACGTTCTGGGTTCTGTGAACACGGTAAACACGTTCTGGGTTCTGTGAACACGGTAAACACGTTCTGGGTTCTGTGAACACGGTAAACACGTTCTGGGTTCTGAGAACACGGTAAACACGTTCTGGATGTCCGCCCACCGCGGAAATCTAATTAACATTAAAAAGAATCCCCAAAATATCCATCAGTTTAACCTGATGATGATAGGGGGCGCTATTTACACCTTGGGGGAAAATCGTTCCCAATTTAAACGGCCTCGTACTCAATTCTTGCTCGTACAATATGCATATTATTATTACTATTGGATAGTTCTCTAGTTTCTAAAACCGTTTGAATTATTTCTCTGAGTGAAACAGAACTCATTCTGCAGCACATTTCCTATCAGGGAGTGAGATTTCAGAAATCGAGGTCCCTGTTCTGAGATCAGTTTATAAGTCCCCATGCAAGCTATGGGGCTACATGCACTGCATACGCCTTCCTCTAGATGTCAGTAAGCGGTGAGAATTTGAATGGAGTCGATTGCGCAATCTGGGGCCTATATATAGACCGTGGAATGGATGTACCGTCCTTTTCAACGGTGCGCCTGGCGCAAGAAGACATCACAATGGCGTCCTGCAAACGCTTTCGTTTTAGTAGTTCTATATCTCCGGTCATGTTTTTATTCGTTATAGGTGTTAAAGACATCATAAGGTAGTTAATTTAAACCGACTTATAGCAGTTTATAGCAGTTTATTGCGATTTTCCTGGATTTCTTTGTGACGCGCTTTCACTAGTTGGGCACCTCTCCAGTGGGTGGCTAACGTTAGCGGCTAATTCGACAGGACAAGAGGACATCTTTCAGCCAAAAGACGATTGTTCTGAAGAAAGGACACCTTGCCCAAGATTCTGATGGAAGCTCAGCTAATAGTAAGCAGTCTTTATGCTGTTAATTCGTACTTATGTTGACAAATGTCAAATAATAATTCCGCCATGAATTATGGTGCGGTCTCGCTTTAGCGCACGCTGTATGCTTGAAGTAACGTTAATTTTAAAAATGTAACTAATTTAATTTAATTAAAATGTAATTCAGCGATTGCATTAAGAACTAATTTGTCTTTCAATTGCTGTCCAACCTGTATTTTTTTTGTCAAGTTTATGAATAGTTTTCGATAAGAATAGGTGCTTTTCCAAAATGGCGCCGGACAGATTGCTTGACGTTATGGACACTATTGTCATTGTATAAGCACGATTTGTGCCGCTAAATATGCACATTTTCGAACAAACTCTATATGCATTGTGTAATATGATGTTATAGGACTGTCATCTGAAGAATTCTGAGAAGGTTAGTGAAAAAATTAATTTATACGTTATTGCTATTAGTTTATACGTTATTGCTATTTCTGCCTTGAATCAATGCTGGGGTGATGTTTGCTATTGTGCTAAGCTAATATAACGCTATATTGTGTTTTCGCTGTAAAACACTTAGAATATCTGAAATATTGTCTGGATTCACAAGATCTGTGTCTTTCGTTTGCTGTACGCTGTGTATTTTTCAGAAATGTTTTATGATGAGTATTTAGTTATTCCACATTGGTCTCTATAATTGCTCTGGCTGCTTCGGTGCTATTTTTGACGGTAGCTGTGATGGTAGCTGCAATGTAAAACTGATTTATACCTCAAATATGCAAATTTTTCGAACAAAACATAGATTTATTGTGTAACATGTTATAAGACTGTCATCTGATGAAGTTGTTTGTTGGTTAGTTTGGTTGGTTCTTGGTTAGTTAGGTTGGCTTTGTGCATGCTACCTGTGCTGTGAAAAATGTCTGTCCTTCTTTGTATTTGGTGGTGAGCTAACATAAATATACGTGCTGTTTTCGTTGTAAAACATTTTAAAAATCGGACATGTTGACTGGATTCACAAGATGTGTATCTTTCATTTGGTGTATTGGACTTGTTAATGTGTGAAAGTTAAATATTTCTAAAAAATATTTTTTGAATTTCGCTCTCTGCCTTTTCAGTGGAATGTGGGAGGAGTTCCGCTAGCGGAACGCCTGGGCTAGACAGGTTTAAGATAGAGATATCTGTATTTTTGTGTTGGATGTGTCCTCTTCATCCGAAGAGGAGGAGCAGGGATTAAACCAAAATGCAGCGTCTTGATATGACATGATTTATTTAAGAAAAGACGAAAACACGAACTTCACTTGAAACTAAACAAAACAACAAACGGAGTAGACGAACCTGAACATAAGAACTTACATAACACGAAGAACTCACGAACAGGAAAATGACTACACAAAACGACGAACGAACGAAACAGTCCCGTATGGTGCAAACAAACACAGACACAGGAGACAACCACCCACAAACAAACAGTGTGAAAACACCTACCTTAATATGGCTCTCAATCAGAGGAAATGAAAACCACCTGCCTCTAATTGAGAGCCATATCAGGTCACCCTTAACAAACATAGAAACACACAACATAGACTACCCACCCAAACTCACGCCCTGACCGTCAAACACATACAAAATAACAGAAAACCGGTCAGGAACGTGACAGGATGTGTCTCCATCCACCGTATCCGCCGATCTTCTGCATCTGTGGTGAAAGGTGACAGAGCTAGTGTTGGATGTGTCTCCATCCACCGTATCCGCCGATCTTCTGCATCTGTGGTGAAAGGTGACAGAGCTAGTGTTGGATGTGTCTCCATCCACCGTATCCGCCGATCTTCTGCATCTGTGGTGAAAGGTGACAGAGCTAGTGTTGGATGTGTCTCCATCCACCGTATCCGCCGATCTTCTGCATCTGTGGTGAAAGGTGACAGAGCTAGTGTTGGTGTTTGTCAGACATCCTGAAAATTGGTCTTCTCACAAAATCGTCTGAACGGTTTGGCCCCTTTTTGCTCTACGGCCCCCCTACGAGCGTCTTGGGACTCGTCTGAAGGGATTGGCCCCTTTTTGCTCTACGGCCCCCCTACGAGCGTCTTGGGACTCGTCTGAAGGGATTGGCCCCTTTTTGCTCTACGGCCCCCCTACGAGCGTCTTGGGACTCGTCTGAAGGGATTGGCCCCTTTTTGCTCTACGGCCCCCCTACGAGCGTCTTGGGACTCGTCTGAAGTCGGTACAGCCGATCTGCAAACTTCTGTTGTAGCGTCTGGACAGTTCGGGCTACACACTAACAGAGACTCTCTCAAACAGGTACTGTTGTGTTGCTCCCGGACGCCCACAGGCCTCACAACACTCATCTGAATGTTTACAGGTATCAGTTGAACACAATGACTGTAATATTTATTTATTTCTCCTTTATTGAACCAGGTAGGCAAGTTGAGAACAAGTTCTCATTTACAATTGCGACCTGGCCAAGATAAAGCAAAGCAGTTCGACACATACAACAACACAGATTACACATGGAGACTATCTGTTATTCAATGTGTTTCTATTGGCTAATAGCAGTAAGGTCTGTTATTCAATGTGTTTCTATTGGCTAATAGCAGTAAGGTCTGTTATTCAATGTGTTTCTATTGGCTAATAGCAGTAAGGACTATCTGTTATTCAATGTGTTTCTATTGGCTAATAGCAGTAAGGACTATCTGTTATTCAATGTGTTTCTATTGGCTAATAGCAGTAAGGACTATTTGTTATTCAATGTGTTTCTATTGGCTAATAGCAGTAAGGACTATCTGTTATTCAATGTGTTTCTATTGGCTAATAGCAGTAAGGACTATCTGTTATTCAATGTGTTTCTATTGGCTAATAGCAGTAAGGACGATGTGTTATTCAATGTGTTTCTATTGGCTAATAGCAGTAAGGACTGTTATTCAATGTGTTTCTATTGGCTAATAGCAGTAAGGACTGTTATTCAATGTGTTTCTATTGGCTAATAGCAGTAATGACTATCTGTTATTCAATGTGTTTCTATTGGCTAATAGCAGTAATGACTATCTGTTATTCAATGTGTTTCTATTGGCTAATAGCAGTAATGACTATCTGTTATTCAATGTGTTTCTATTGGCTAATAGCAGTAAGGACTATCTGTTATTCAATGTGTTTCTATTGGCTAATAGCAGTAAGGACTGTTATGCAATGTGTTTCTATTGGCTAATAGCAGTAAGGACTATCTGTTATTCAATGTGTTTCTATTGGCTAATAGCAGTAAGGACTATCTGTTATTCAATGTGTTTCTATTGGCTAATAGCAGTAAGGACTATCTGTTATTCAATGTGTTTCTATTGGCTAATAGCAGTAAGGACTATCTGTTATTCAATGTGTTTCTATTGGCTAATAGCAGTAAGGACTATCTGTTATTCAATGTGTTTCTATTGGCTAATAGCAGTAAGGACTATCTGTTATTCAATGTGTTTCTATTGGCTAATAGCAGTAAGGACTATCTGTTATTCAATGTGTTTCTATTGGCTAATAGCAGTAAGGCCAAGTATGTATCCGTGGTATGACCTTCCTGAAACACCTTAGTAAAACCCCTCCCCCGACTTAGACAGGGCTAAGACTGTTATGGGTTAATGACCAATTGAGACTCTTAAGGGAACGTTCTCTAGAGATGTGGGAACGTTTGTTGTTATCTGGGCAGTAACCACCACCCATCTGGTCCCTCCTACCCACTCCCAAGCTGCAGAAACAGGGTCTGGTCCCTCCTACCCACTCCCACGCTGCAGAAACAGGGTCTGGTCCCTCCTACCCACTCCCACGCTGCAGAAACAGGGTCTGGTCCCTCCTACCCACTCCCACGCTGCAGAAACAGGGTCTGGTCCCTCCTACCCACTCCCACGCTGCAGAAACAGGGTCTGGTCCCTCCTACCCACTCCCACGCTGCAGAAACAGGGTCTGGTCCCTCCTACCCACTCCCACGCTGCAGAAACAGGGTCTGGTCCCTCCTACCCACTCCCACGCTGCAGAAACAGGGTGATGAAGTGAGAGGGCGGCGTGTCTTCAGTCACAATAACCAGGCGAACTAAAAGTCACCACCTGTGACAAACTACACACACAGAGAGAGAGAGAGAAGAAGTGGGATACCTCCTCTGCTCTGAGGGTTACATGGTTACAGGGCGACATGGTTACAGGGCGACATGGTTACAGGGCAATATTGTTACAGGGTGACATGGTTACAGGGCAATATTGTTACAGGGTGACATGGTTACAGGGTGACATGGTTACAGGGTGACATGGTTACAGGGTGACATGGTTACAGGGCGACATGGTTACAGGGTGACATGGTTACATGGTTACAGGGCAACATGGTTACAGGGCGACATGGTTACAGGGCGACATGGTTACAGGGTGACATGGTTACAGGGTTACATGGTTACAGGGCGACATGGTTACAGGGTTACATGGTTACAGGGTTACATGGTTACAGGGTGACATGGTTACAGGGTGACATGGTTACAGGGTGACATGGTTACAGGGCAATATTGTTACAGGGTGACATGGTTACAGGGCGACATGGTTACAGGGCGACATGGTTACAGGGTTACATGGTTACAGGGTGACATGGTTACAGGGCGACATGGTTACAGGGCGACATGGTTACAGGGTGACATGGTTACAGGGTGACATGGTTACAGGGCAATATTGTTACAGGGTGACATGGTTACAGGGCGACATGGTTACAGGGTTACATGGTTACAGGGCGACATGGTTACAGGGTGACATAATGAACAGGGGGAATCCATAATGAACAGGGGGAATCCATAATGAACAGGGGGAATCCATAATGAACAGGGGGAATCCATAATGAACAGGGGGAATCCATAATGAACAGGGGGAATCCATAATGAACAGGGGGAATCCATAATGAACAGGGGAAATCCATAATGAACATGGGGAATCCATAAGGAACAGGGGGAATCCATAATGAACAGGGGGAATCCATAATGAACAGGGGGAATCCATAATGAACAGGGGAAATCCATAATGAACAGGGGGAATCCATAAGGAACAGGGGGAATCCATAAGGAACAGGGGGAATCCATAATGAACAGGGGGAATCCATAATGAACAGGGGGAATCCACAAGGAACAGGGGGAATCCATAATGAACAGGGGGAATCCATAATGAACAGGGGGAATCCATAATGAACAGGGGGAATCCATAATGAACAGGGGGAATCCATAAAGAACAGGGGGAATCCATAATGAACAGGGGGAATCCATAATGAACAGGGGGAATCCATAATGAACAATCAAATTTTAATATAATATTATAGTGTTGAGTTAATATACCTTAACTGATATTATTATAATATATTGTTTAGTTAATATATTATATTAATGTAATATTATGGTGTTGAGTTACCATCTCATATCATTGTAATATCATAGTGTTGAGTCACTAATTCATATTAATATGATATTACAGTGTTACTACCCTATTACAGATAAATAAGAACAACAAGTTGAAGTTTTTTCACAAGTGGGAAACATTGGATATATTTTAGGAAGATTTTATAAATCCACGTAACTCAAACTGCCCTAAAGTAAAACCTCAACATATTCTGACAGTAAAATAATAACTGTTTCCTATTCAATTTTAATGTTTCAAAAACAACATGACTCAGGTCTGTCCCTGTCTCACTACGTTACTGATCCTAGTTGGTAAACAACATGACTCAGGTCTGTCCCTGTCTCACTACGTTACTGATCCTAGTTGGTAAACAACATGACTCAGGTCTGTCCCTGTCTCACTACGTTACTGATCCTAGTTGGTAAACAACATGACTCAGGTCTGTCCCTGTCTCACTACGTTACTGATCCTAGTTGGTAAACAACATGACTCAGGTCTGTCCCTGTCTCACTACGTTACTGATCCTAGTTGGTAAACAACATGACTCAGGTCTGTCCCTGTCTCACTACGTTACTGATCCTAGTTGGTAAACAACATGACTCAGGTCTGTCCCTGTCTCACTACGTTACTGATCCTAGTTGGTAAACAACATGACTCAGGTCTGTCCCTGTCTCACTACGTTACTGATCCTAGTTGGTAAACAACATGACTCAGGTCTGTCCCTGTCTCACTACGTTACTGATCCTAGATGGTAAACAACATGACTCAGGTCTGTCCCTGTCTCACTACGTTACTGATCCTAGTTGGTAAACAACATGACTCAGGTCTGTCCCTGTCTCACTACGTTACTGATCCTAGTTGGTAAACAATAAAAATATTCATGAATGTCTTTCTCATAGGAGAGCGAACTGTATGATCCTACACACACACACACACACACACACACACACACACACACACAGACACACTCACACACACACAGACACACTCACACACACACAGACACACTCACACACTCCTGCGGACGCAGCAGAAAGAGCTGAGTTTTCTGGCAAACAAACAGAACAGAGAGCATTCTGGGAGTCACAATTACTGTCTGGTTAACCAGAGTCCCTGAGCCAGCCGTTTACTGCTGCACACACGCACACACACGCACACACACACACACGCTGGGAACACGGTCTCTCTCTCTCTCTCTCTCTCTCTCTCTCTCTCTCTCTCTCTCTCTCTCTCTCTCTCTCTCTCTCTCTCTCTCTCTCTCTCTCTCTCTCTCTCTCTCTCTCTCTCTCTCTCTCTCTCTCTCTCTCTCTCTCTCTCTCTCTCTCTCTCTCTCTCTCTCTCTCTCTCTCTCTCTCTCTCTCTCTCTCTCTCTCTCTCTCTCTCTCTCTCTCTGTCTGTCTGTCTGTCTGTCTCCCCCTGAGGGTGTGTTATCAATATGAACCCGTATCAGACCATCAGAGTGTGTAATTATGGATAATGAGTGTGTAGGCGTGTGGTTAACGTGCGTCTATTTTCCTTTGCAGGCTTTTATGGACTTGTGGTTTGTTTGTGTTTCAGTAGCAGTGTGTGTGTGTGTGTGTGTGTGTGTGTGTGTGTGTGTGTGTGTGTGTGTGTGTGTGTGTGTGTGTGTGTGTGTGTGTGTGTGTGTGTGTGTGTGTGTGTGTGTGTGTATCAGAGTTGTCGGCTCCTGTGTGACATACAGTATGTGTGAGTCTTGAGGACCTCACCTTATCAGGGTTAATCCTGAAGTTAACACTTCTCTTGGATGGTTGGTCCTAGCTCTTCGATCCTGGTAACTCTCTCTGTCTCTCTCTCCCAGTTCAATTCAATTTTAATTTCAATTTAAGGGTTTTTATTGGCATGGCAAACATATGTTTACAATGCCAGAGCAAGTGAAATAGAAAACAAACAAAAGATAAATAAACAATCAAATTAAAAATAAACAGTAAACATTAGACTCACAGAGGTTCCGAACGAATAGAGACATTTCAAATGTCATATTATGTCTATATACATTGTTGTAAAGATGTACAAATGGTTAAAACCTCTACAGGATCGGCTGAGCTAACGTAGGCTAATGTGATTAGCATGAGGTTGTAAGTAACAAGAAAATGTCCAAGGACATAGACATATCTGATATTGGCAGAAAGCTGAAATTCTCGTTAATCTAACTGCACTGTCCAATTTACAGTAGCTAGTACAGTGAAATAATACCATGCTATTGTTTGAGGAGAGTGCACTGTTATGAACCTGAAAATGTATTAATAAACCAATTAGGCATATTTGGGCAGTCTTGATACAACATTTTGAACATAAATGCAATGGTTCATTGTATCAGTCTAAAACTTTGCACTTACACTGCTGCCATCTAGTGGCCAAAATCTGAAATAATACATTATGGCCTTTCAATTGCATTTTTCTTTTTTTATCCACAAACATTTCAACAAACTTCAAAGTGTTTCCTTTCGCATGGTATCAAGAATATCCTTGCTTCAGGTCTTGAGCAAAAGGCAGTTAGATTTGTCATTTTAGACGAAAATGGAAAAAAGGTTCCGATCCTTAAGATGTTTTAAAGAGGGAAAATAAATAAACTTCTCTCTCTCTTTCTTTCTAGCTCTCTCTCTCGCTCTTTTAAATTCAAAGGGCTTTATTGGCATGGGAAACATATGTTTACATTGCCAAAGCAGATGAAATGGATAAAGTGAAATAAACAATAAAAAGTGAACAGTATATAATATACGTTTTAAAATAACATTTCAAATGTCATAGTATGTCTATATACAGTGTTGTAACGATGTGCAAATAGTTAAAGTACAAAAGGGAAAATAAATAAACATAAATATGGGTTGTATTTACAATGGTGTTTGTTCTTCACTGGTTGCCCTTTTCTTGTGGCAACAGGTCACACATCTTGCTGCTGTGATGGAACACTGTGGTATTTCACCCAGTAGATATGAGAGTTTATCAAAATTGGATTTGTTTCTTTGAATTCCTTGTGGGTCTGTGTAATCTGAGGGAAATATGTGTCTCTAATATGGTCATACATTTGGCAGGAGGTTAGGAAGTGCAGCTCAGTTTCCACCTCATTTTGTGGGCAGTGTGCACATAGCCTGTCTTCTCTTGAGAGCCATGTCTGCCTACGGCGGCCTTTCTCAATAGCAAGGCTATGCTCACTGAGTCTGTACATAGTCACAGCTTTCCTTAAGCTTGGGTCAGTCACAGTGGTCAGGTATTCTGCCACTGTGTACTCTCTGTTTAGGGCCAAATAGCATTCTAGTTTGCTCAGTTTTTGGTAAATTCTTTCCAATGTGCTAAGTAATTATCTTTTGTTTTCTCATGATTTGGTTGGGTCTAATTGTGTTGCTGTCCTGGGGCTCTGTGGGGTCTGTTTGTGTTTGTGAAAAGAGCCCCAGGACCAGCTTGCTTAGGGGACTCTTCTCCAGGTTCATCTCTCTGTAGGTAATGGCTTTGTTATGGAAGGTTTGGGAATCACTTCTTTTTAGGTGGTTGTAGATTTTAACGTCTCTTTTCTGGATTTTCATTCTGACAAATTTTGCTCTGCATGCATTATTTGGTGTTTTAAGTTGTACACGGAGGATATTTTTGCAGAATTCTGCATGAGGAGTCTCAATTTGGTGTTTATCCAATTTTGTGAATTCTTGGTTGGTGAGCGGACCCCAGACCTCACAACCATAAAGGGCAGTGAGTTCAATAACTTATTCAAGTATTTTTAGCCAGATCCTAATTGGTATGTTGAATTGTATGTTCCTTTTGATGGCATAGAAGGCCCTTCTTGCCTTGTCTCTCAGATCGTTCACAGCTTTGTGGAAGTCACTGATGTTTAGGCCGAGGTATGTACAGTTTTTTGTGTGCTCTAGGGCAACGGTGTCTAGATGGAATTTGTATTCGTTGTCCTGGCAACTGGACCTTTTTTGGAACACCATTATTTTTGTCTTACTGAGATTACTGTCAGGGCCCAGGTCTGTCAGGGCCCAGGTCTGTCAGGGCCCAGGTCTGACAGAATCTGTGCAGAAGATCTAGGTGCTGCTGTAGGCCCTCCTTGGTTGGGGACAGAAGCACCAGATCATCAGCAAACAGTAGACATTTGACTTCAGATTCTAGTAGGGTGAGGCCGGGTGCTGCAGACTGTTCTAGTGCCGTCGCCAATTCCTTGATATAAATGTTGAAGAGGGTGGGGCTTAAGCTGCATCTCTGTCTCACCCCACGGCCCTGTGGGAAGAAATGTGTGTTTTTTACTAATTTTAACAGCATACTGTTTGTGTACATGGATATTATAATGTCGTATGTTTATCCACTTTCATTCAATGTGTATAGCAGACCCTCATGCCAATTTGAGTCTAAATCTTTTTTGAAATCAACAAAGCATGAGAAGACTTAGCCTTTGTTTTGGTTTGTTTGTTTGTCAATTAGGGTGTGTAGGGTGAATACGTGGTCTGTCGTACGGTAATTTGGTAAAAAGCCAATTTGACATTTGCGCAGTACATTGTTTTCGCTGAGGAAATGTATGAGTCTGCCGTTAATGATTAATGCAGAGGATTTTCCCAAGGTTGCTGTTGACGCTTCTCCCACGGTAGTTATTGGGGTCAAATTTGTCTCCACTTTTGTGGATTGGGGTGATCAGTCCTTGGTTCCAAATATTGGGGAAGATGCCAGAGCTGAGGATGATGTTAAAGACTTTAAGTATAGCCTTTTGTAATTTGTGTTCTGTAAATTTTATCATTTAATTTAGGATACAGTCAACCAACATTTTTTTCCTGTAGTTCATTCAATGTAATTGGAGAACCCAGTGGGTTCTGGTCGTCTTTAACAGTTAATTCTAAGATTTGCATTCGATCACGTATACGTTTTTGCTCTCTCTATCTTTCTGTCTCTGTCTTCTGTCTCTCTCTCTCTCTGTCTTCTGTCTCTCTCTCTGTCTTCTGTATCTCTCTCTTTCTCTCTGTCTCTCTGTATCTCTCTGTATCTTTCTCTATCTCTCTCTCTCTCTCTGTCTCTCTGTATCTTTCTCTATCTCTCTTTCTCTGTCTCTGTATCTCTCTCTCTCTCTCTCTCTCTCTCTCTCTGCCAGGCCCTGTCTACATGAGATGTTGATTCATCATATTAAGGTTAAAACGTGAACCTTATCAGTTCTACTCAGATGATCCCAGTCGTTGTGTGTCCTCAGAGAGTTACAGTATGATCCCAGTCGTTGTGTTTCCTCAGAGAGTTACAGTATGATCCCAGTCGTTGTGTTTCCCTCAGAGAGTTACAGTATGATCCCAGTCGTTGTGTTTCCTCAGAGAGTTACAGTATGATCCCAGTCATTGTGTTTCCTCAGAGAGTTACAGTATGATCCCAGTCGTTGTGTTTCCCTCAGAGAGTTACAGTATGATCCCAGTCGTTGTGTGTCCTCAGAGAGTTACAGTATGATCCCAGTCGTTGTGTGTCCTCAGAGAGTTACAGTATGATCCCAGTCATTGTGTGTCCTCAGAGAGTTACAGTATGATCCCAGTCATTGTGTGTCCTCAGAGAGTTACAGTATGATCCCAGTCATTGTGTTTTCCTCAGAGAGTTACAGTATGATCCCAGTCGTTGTGTTTCCTCAGAGAGTTACAGTATGATCCCAGTCGTTGTGTTTCCTCAGAGAGTTACAGTATGATCCCAGTCATTGTGTTTTCCTCAGAGAGTTACAGTATGATCCCAGTCGTTGTGTGTCCTCAGAGAGTTACAGTATGATCCCAGTCATTGTGTTTCCTCAGAGAGTTACAGTATGATCCCAGTCATTGTGTTTCCTCAGAGAGTTACAGTATGATCCCAGTCATTGTGTTTCCTCAGAGAGTTACAGTATGATCCCAGTCATTGTGTTTCCTCAGAGAGTTACAGTATGATCCCAGTCATTGTGTTTCCTCAGAGAGTTACAGTATGATCCCAGTCATTGTGTTTCCTCAGAGAGTTACAGTATGATCCCAGTCGTTGTGTGTCCTCAGAGAGTTACAGTATGATCCCAGTCGTTGTGTTTCCTCAGAGAGTTACAGTATGATCCCAGTCATTGTGTTTCCTCAGAGAGTTACAGTATGATCCCAGTCGTTGTGTGTCCTCAGAGAGTTACAGTATGATCCCAGTCGTTGTGTTTCCTCAGAGAGTTACAGTATGATCCCAGTCATTGTGTGTCCTCAGAGAGTTACAGTATGATCCCAGTTATTGTGTTTCCCTCAGAGAGTTACAGTATGATCCCAGTCGTTGTGTGTCCTCAGAGAGTTACAGTATGATCCCAGTCGTTGTGTTTCCTCAGAGAGTTACAGTATGATCCCAGTCAATGTGTTTCCTCAGAGAGTTACAGTATGATCCCAGTCATTGTGTTTCCCTCAGAGAGTTACAGTATGATCCCAGTCATTGTGTTTCCCTCAGAGAGTTACAGTATGATCCCAGTCGTTGTGTTTCCTCAGAGAGTTACAGTATGATCCCAGTCATTGTGTTTCCTCAGAGTTACAGTATGTGTCAATGAGAGGCCACATCCCAACAGAGACTCCCAGCTCCCAGCCAGAGACAAACTTTATGAACCAGACATTGCCTGCGTCCCAAATGGCAGCGTGTTCCCTATGTAGTGTACTACATTTTTTTTGGGGGGGGGACCAGGGCCCAGAGAGCTCTGTTTTAAAAGTAGTGTACTACGCAGGGAATATGGTGCCCGTTTGGGACGCAGCCCATTCGGATGTCATAACGTACCACAAAATAGATCATTTAAAAAAAAAAGGATTTTCACAATAAAATGGATGTTCGTCGAGGGACCCAGAGTCAGACGGACGGACTGCTGTTACTTACAGGACTGGAGCTCTTCATGTTAATGTCAGAGATACAGCGTCATTTAAACTTCAACGTGGGGTAAAATACATTCAGAATGAAATGTCTTGTTCAAATAAAATAAAATACAATTGTATTGGTCACATACACATGGTTGGTAGATGTTAATGCGAGTGTAGTGAAATGCTTGTGCTTCTAGTTCCGACCGTGCAGTAATATCTAACAAGTCATCTAACAATTCCCCAACAACTACCTAATACACACAAATCTAAAGGGGTGAATGAGAATATGTACATATAAATATATGGATGAGCGATGACAAAACTGTCTGTCTATCTCTAGAACAGTCCATCTATCTCTATAACTGTCTATCTCTAGAACTGTCTATCTCTGTAACTGTCTATCTCTAGAACTGTCTATCTCTAGAACTGTCTATCTCTAGAACTGTCTATCTCTATAACTGTCTATCTCTATAACTGTCTATCTCTAGAACTGTCTATCTCTATAACAGTCCATCTATCTCTATAACTGTCTATCTCTATAACTGTCTATCTCTATAACAGTCCATCTATCTCTATAACTGTCTATCTCTATAACTGTCTATCTCTATAACAGTCCATCTATCTCTATAACTGTCTATCTCTATAACTGTCCATCTATCTCTATAACTGTCTGTCTATCTCTATAACTGTCTATCTCTGTAACTGTCTATCTCTATAACTGTCTATCTCTGTAACTGTCTATCTCTATAACAGTCTATCTCTATAACTGTCTAGCTATATAACTGTCTGTCTATCTCTATAACTGTCTATCTCTATAACTGTCTATCTCTGTAACTGTCTATCTCTATAACTGTCTATCTCTATAACTGTCTGTCTATCTCTATAACTGTCTATCTCTATAACTGTCTATCTCTGTAACTGTCTATCTATCTCTATAACTGTCTATCTCTATAACTGTCTATCTCTATAACTGTCTATCTCTATAACTGTCTATCTCTTTAACTGTCTATCTCTGTAACTGTCTATCTCTGTAACTGTCTATCTCTTTAACTGTCTATCTCTATAACTGTCTATCTCTGTGACTGTCTATCTCTATAACTGTCTATCTCTATAACTGTCTATCTCTATAACTGTCTATCTCTATAACTGTCTATCTCTATAACTGTCTATCTCTATAACAGTCTATCTATATAACTGTCTGTCTATCTCTAGAACTGTCTCTCTATAACTGTCTATCTATATAACTGTCTGTCTATCTCTATAACAGTCTATCTATCTCTAGAACTGTCTATCTCTATAACTGGCTATCTCTATAACAGTCCATCTATCTCTAGAACTGTCTATCTCTAGAACTGTCTATCTCTATAACTGTCTATCTCTATAACAGTCTATCTATCTCTAGAACTGTCTATCTCTATAACAGTCCATCTATCTCTATAACTGTCTATCTCTATAACAGTCTATATATCTCTATAACAGTCTATCTCTATAACAGTCTATATATCTCTATAACAGTCTATCTCTATAACAGTCTATATATCTCTATAACAGTCTATCTCTATAACAGTCTATATATCTCTTTAACAGTCTATCTCTATAACAGTCTATCTCTATAACAGTCCATCTATCTCTATAACAGTCTATCTCTATAACAGTCTATCTCTATAACTGTCTATCTCTATAACTGTCTATCTCTATAACAGTCTATCTCTATAACTGTCTATCTCTATAACTGTCTATCTCTATAACAGTCTATCTATATAACTATCTCTATAACTGTCTATATATCTCTATAACTGTCTATCTCTGTAACTGTCTATCTATCTCTAGAACTGTCTATCTCTATAACTGTCTGTCTATCTCTATAACTGTCTGTCTATCTCTAGAACTGTCCATCTATCTCTATAACTGTCTATCTCTATAACTGTCTGTCTATCTCTATAACTGTCTATCTATCTCTGTAACTGTCTATCTATCTCTATAACTGTCTATATATCTCTGTAACTGTCTATCTATCTCTATAACTGTCTATCTATCTCTATAACTGTCTATCTCTATAACTGTCTATATATCTCTGTAACTGTCTATCTATCTCTATAACAGTCCATCTATCTCTATAACTGTCTATTTATCTCTTTAACAGTCTATCTTGATAAGCAAATAAGTATATTAACAGTCTATATATCTCTCTAACTATATCTATCTCTCTATCACTCTATATCTATCTATCTATCTCTCTATCGAACTGTCTATCTGGTAGGCTCGCGTCACTGGGCAGCTAGCGTCACTGGGCAGCTAGTGTCACTGGGCAGCTCGCGGCTGGGTTTCCCTTTGTAGTCTGTAATAGTTTGCAAGCCTTGCCACATCCGACTAGTGTCAGAGCTGGTGTAGTACGATTCAATATTAATCCTGTATTGACACTTTGCCTGTTTGATGGTTAGTCTGAGGGCATAGCGGGATTTCTTACAAGCTCCCAGATTAGTCTCCCGCTCCTTGAAAGCATCAGCTCTAGCCTTTAGCTCGGTGTGGATGTTGCCTGTAATCCATGGCTTCTGGTTGGGATATGTACAGTGGGGAGAACAAGTATTTGATACACTGCCGATTTTGCAGGTTTTCCTACTTACAAAGCATGTAGAGGTCTGTAATTTTTATCATAGGTACACTTCAACTGTGAGAGATGGAATCTAAAACAAAAATCCAGAAAATCAAATTGTATGATTTTTAAGTAATGAATTTGCATTTTATTATTTTAGTACGTACGGTCACTGTGGGGTCGACGTTATCGATGCACTTATTGATGTAGCCGATGACTGAGGTGGTGTATTCCTCAATGCCATTGGATGAATCCTGGAACATATTCCAGTCTGTGCTAGCAAAACAAGCCTGTAGTGTAGCATTCACGTCATAGCACCACTTCCGTATTGAGCGAGTCACGTACTTCCTGCTTTAGTTTTTGCTTGTAAACCAGAATCAGGAGGATAGAATTATGGTCAGATTTGCCAAATGGAGGGCGGGGGAGAGCTTTGTATGCATCTCTGTGTGTGGAGTAAAGGTGGTCGAGGATTCTTTTCCCCCTCTGGTTGCACATGTGACATGCTGGTAGAAATTACCAAGAGAGTTTTCATCTGTATTTTTCGTAGCCATCTATTTACCACCACAAACCGACGCTGGCACTAAGACCGCACTCAACCAGCTGTATAAGGACATAAAGAAGCAAGAAAATGCTCATCCAGAAGCAATGCTCTTAGTGGCCCGGCGACTTTAATGCTGGCAAACTGAACTGAATGTCATTCATGTTAGCAGTCAATATAATGTTACATTTTCCCTTCTCTGGAGTCCAGAGCAAGTTGGAGCTCCCGAGTGGGGCTCCCGAGTGGGGCTCCCGAGTGGGGCTCCCGAGTGGGGCTCCCGAATAGGGCTCCCGAGTGGGGCTCCTGAGTGGTGCAGCGGTCTAAGGCTCTGCATCTCAGTGCTAGAGGCGTCACTACATACCCTGGTTCGATCACAACCTGCCGTGATTGGGAGTCCCATAGGGCGGCGCACAATTTGCCCAACGTCGTCCGGTTTAGTGTTTGGCCGGTGTAGGCCGTCATTGTAAATAAGAATTTGTTCTTAAACTGACTTGTTAAATAAAAACATGTCTCAATACTCAGTGCTTGAAAATAAAGGAGAGCTGCTAGGAGCTCAGATGCAAAAAAATATTTAATTTACCAACGTTTGGACAGGCAAGCTGTCTTCATCAGGGTACAATCACAGACACTGCGGGATGACTCGCTTATATATAGTGTCAAGGCAAAGTCACAACAATCACAAGAATGGCTTCAGATCAAAGTCCACGTTGAGCCCGAAGGGAGCAAGGGTCTTTAAGTTAAAGACTCTCAATACTCAGTGCTGTCTTATTCCAAGTCAGTCCATTAGACTCCGTCCACGCAAATTCACCAATCACATTATCCTATAGAGCCCTCTGATTATTTACTGTTAAGGGTTTATACACATTTTTATGACTATTTTTATAGCCTACATGACAAAGTAAGCATTATCTGATTCCGTGTAGACCTACCATCCCCTGCCATTGTGCCCTTGATCAAGGCACTTAACCCCCCACGAAGAAGAACTGCACGGTTAGTCACATGTTGTCGACATGTGGTCAACCATCCATCTGGAGAGCTCCTGGCTTGGCTTTTGATCCAGCCCTGAAACACCCAAGTCTGCTTATCAAAGTCCTGTTGAGCAGATGATGTTTAGGGCTACAATGTGGTTAGAGCAGGGCAGGAACAAAAGCCTGCACACCCAGTCACTATCCTGGAGGACGGTTGGCCACCCTTGATATAAAATACTGCAACATTACAACTAAATATATATATTTTATTTTTTTATAAAAAAGGTATCAAGACATGTTTACATATAAGGCTAAAATCTTCATGTTTCAGGGGAGATCTATGTACAGGAAGTTATTTGTCATTTAGTCTCTTCTTGGAATATGTTTAATAAGGGGAATCCCAGCTTTCCAACGGTGCAGATGTATTCGGATCTACAGTGGAATACTACTACTACTACTACTCTACAGTGGAATACTACTACTACTACTACTCTACAGTGGAATACTACTACTACTACTACTCTACAGTGGAATACTACTACTACTACTACTCTACAGTGGAATACTACTACTACTACTACTCTACAGTGGAATACTACTACTACTACTACTCTACAGTGGAATACTACTACTACTACTACTCTACAGTGGAATACTACTACTACTACTACTCTACAGTGGAATACTACTACTACTACTACTCTACAGTGGAATACTACTACTACTACTACTCTACAGTGGAATACTACTACTACTACTACTCTACAGTGGAATACTACTACTACTACTACTCTACAGTGGAATACTACTACTACTACTACTCTACAGTGGAATACTACTACTACTACTACTCTACAGTGGAATACTACTACTACTACTACTCTCCGGTGGAAAGGCAACAACAACATTGTTAATGCTTAGTTAAATATTTGCGAGAAAACTACTACAAACTATGTTTTGATTTGGCCGTCTAGTTAGTCTGTTGTCTGTCATTATTTGTACCTGCTGCTGAAATGCCCTGCTCTCTTTCTCTGGGCAACAGCTCACTCCCACTGGCCCACTCCCAACGGCCCACTCCCACTGGCCCACTCCCAACGGCCCACTCCCACTGGCCCACTCCCAACGGCCCACTCCCACTGGCCTACTCCCAACGGCCCACTCCCACTGGCCTACTCCCAACGGCCCACTCCCACTGACACTCACCCAACACACACAGAAATGCACTGAAGGGTCATTCCTATAATTGCTGATACGTCATTTTTGATGTGGTTGATAGTATTTTAAAGTGTGCCTTTATGAATTACAATAACACACATTTCCATGACTTTTCATGACCTTACAAATCCTAATTTGACATCTTGGAACAACACATTATGCGACTCATGTTCAGGAACAGGACATTTTCATATCTGGGAAATCTCGAACCGCCTGGTGTCATGCACAGATTCACAGACTAGCAGCAAATCAATTTGAACAAAGCGGGAACAAGGAAATTAATGCCCACTCCCCATTGCTATTCAATGCAGATCCTGCCTTCATTCCTATTTGATCAACCTTTCTTGCCTCGGTGTGTGAATCTGGGCCAGCGATAGGCTGATTTGTCACCGTTTCTAAACCCAGAGGCGCAACATCGGCAGACTTCCGGGCTTAGCAAAGCAGACCAGGCATACCAGGCAGACCAGGCAGACCAAGCAGACCAAGCAGACAAAGCAGAACAGGCAGACCAGGCAGACCAGGCAGACCAGGCAGACCAAGCAGACCAAGCAGACCAGGCAGACCAGGCAGACCAGGCAGACAAAGCAGACCAGGCAGACCAGGCTGACCAAGCAGACCAGGCAGACCAGGCAGACCAGGCAGACCAGGCAGACCAGGCAGACCAAGCAGACCAGGCAGACCAGGCAGACCAGGCAGACCAAGCAGACCAGGCAGATAAAGCAGACCAGGCAGACCAGGCAGACCAAGCAGACCAGGCAGACCAGGCAGACCAAGCAGACCAGGCAGACCAGGCAGACCAAGCAGACCAGGCCGACCAAGCAGACCAGGCAGACCAGGCAGACCAAGCAGACCAGGCAGACCAGGCAGACCAAGGAGACCAAGCAGACCAAGCAGACCAGGCAGACCAGGCAGACCAAGCAGACCAGGCAGACCAAGGAGACCAAGCAGACCAAGCAGACCAGGCAGACCAGGCAGACCAAGCAGACCAGGCAGACCAATTAGACCAGGCAGACCAGGCAGACCAAGCAGACCAGGCAGACCAAGGAGACCAAGCAGACCAAGCAGACCAGGCAGACCAGGTAGACCAGGCAGACCAGGCAGACCAAGCAGACCAGGCAGAACAATTAGACCAGGCAGACCAATTAGACCAGGCAGACCAGGTAGACCAGGCAGACCAAGCAGACCAGGCAGACCAGGCAGACCAATTAGACCAGGCAGACCAGGCAGACCAAGCAGACCAGGCAGACCAAGGAGACCAAGCAGACCAAGCAGACCAGGCAGACCAGGCAGACCAGGCAGACCAAGCAGACCAGGCAGACCAAGGAGACCAAGCAGACCAAGCAGACCAGGCAGACCAGGCAGACCAAGCAGACCAAGCAGACCAAGCAGACCAGGCAGACCAAGCAGACCAGGCAGACAAGGCAGACCAAGCAGACCAGGCAGACCAATTAGACCAGGCAGACCAGGCAGACCAAGCAGACCAGGCAGACCAGGCAGACCAGGCAGACCAAGCAGACCAAGCAGACCAGGCAGACCAATTAGACCAGGTAGACCAGGCAGACCAGTCAGACCAGGCAGACCAATTAGACCAGGCAGACCAGGCAGACCAAGCAGACCAGGCAGACCAAGCAGACCAGGCAGACCAAGCAGACCAGGCAGACAAAGCAGACCAGGCAGACCAGGCAGACCAAGCAGACAAGGCAGACCAAGCAGACCAGGCAGACCAAGCAGACCAGGCAGACCAAGCAGACCAGGCCGACCAAGCAGACCAGGCAGACCAAGCAGACAAGGCAGACCAAGCAGACCAGGCAGACCAAGCAGACCAAGCAGACCAGGCAGACCAAGCAGACCAGGCAGACCAGGCAGACCAAGAAGACCAAGCAGACCAAGCAGACCAGGCAGACCAAGCAGACCAGGCAGACCAAGCAGACCAGCCAGACCAGGCAGACAAAGCAGACCAGGCAGACCAGGCTGACCAGGCAGACCAAGCAGACCAAGCAGACCAGGCAGACCAGGCAGACCAGGCAGACCAGGCAGACCAGGCCTGTATGGTCAAGCAGACCAAGCAGACCAAGCAGACCAGGCAGACCAGGCAGACCAAGCAGACCAGGCAGACCAAGCAGACCAGGCAGACCAAGCAGACCAGGCAGACCAAGCAGACCAGGCAGACCAGGCTGACCAAGCAGACCAGGCAGACCAGGCAGACAAAGCAGACCAGGCAGACCAGGCAGACCAGGCAGACCAGGCAGACCAGGCAGGCAGACCAGGCCGACCAAGCAGACCAGGCAGACCAAGCAGACCAGGCAGATAAAGCAGACCAGGCAGACCAGGCAGACCAAGCAGACCAGGCAGACCAGGCAGACCAAGCAGACCAGGCAGACCAGGCAGACCAAGCAGACCAGGCCGACCAAGCAGACCAGGCAGACCAGGCAGACCAAGCAGACCAGGCAGACCAAGGAGACCAAGCAGACCAAGCAGACCAGGCAGACCAGGCAGACCAAGCAGACCAGGCAGACCAAGGAGACCAAGCAGACCAAGCAGACCAGGCAGACCAGGCAGACCAAGCAGACCAGGCAGACCAATTAGACCAGGCAGACCAGGCAGACCAAGCAGACCAGGCAGACCAAGGAGACCAAGCAGACCAAGCAGACCAGGCAGACCAGGTAGACCAGGCAGACCAGGCAGACCAAGCAGACCAGGCAGAACAATTAGACCAGGCAGACCAGGCAGACCAATTAGACCAGGCAGACCAGGTAGACCAGGCAGACCAAGCAGACCAGGCAGACCAGGCAGACCAATTAGACCAGGCAGACCAGGCAGACCAGGCAGACCAAGCAGACCAGGCAGACCAAGGAGACCAAGCAGACCAAGCAGACCAGGCAGACCAGGCAGACCAGGCGAACCAAGCAGACCAGGCAGACCAAGGAGACCAAGCAGACCAAGCAGACCAGGCAGACCAGGCAGACCAAGCAGACCAAGCAGACCAAGCAGACCAGGCAGACCAAGCAGACCAGGCAGACAAGGCAGACCAAGCAGACCAGGCAGACCAATTAGACCAGGCAGACCAGGCAGACCAAGCAGACCAGGCAGACCAGGCAGACCAATTAGACCAGGCAGACCAGGCAGACCAGGCAGACCAATTAGACCAGGCAGACCAGGCAGACCAGGCAGACCAAGCAGACCAGGCAGACCAAGCAGACCAGGCAGACCAAGCAGACCAGGCAGACAAAGCAGACCAGGCAGACCAGGCAGACCAAGCAGACCAGGCAGACCAAGCAGACCAGGCAGACCAAGCAGACCAGGCAGACCAAGCAGACCAGGCCGACCAAGCAGACCAGGCAGACCAAGCAGACTAGGCAGACCAAGCAGACCAGGCAGACCAAGCAGACCAAGCAGACCAGGCAGACCAAGCAGACCAGGCAGATAAAGCAGACCAGGCAGACCAGGCAGACCAGGCAGACCAAGCAGACCAGGCAGACCAAGGAGACCAAGCAGACCAAGCAGACCAGGCAGACCAGGCAGACCAGGCAGACCAAGCAGACCAGGCAGACCAAGGAGACCAAGCAGACCAAGCAGACCAGGCAGACCAGGCAGACCAAGCAGACCAGGCAGACCAATTAGACCAGGCAGACCAGGCAGACCAAGCAGACCAGGCAGACCAAGGAGACCAAGCAGACCAAGCAGACCAGGCAGACCAGGTAGACCAGGCAGACCAGGCAGACCAAGCAGACCAGGCAGAACAATTAGACCAGGCAGACCAGGCAGACCAATTAGACCAGGCAGACCAGGTAGACCAGGCAGACCAGGCAGACCAATTAGACCAGGCAGACCAGGCAGACCAGGCAGACCAAGCAGACCAGGCAGACCAAGGAGACCAAGCAGACCAAGCAGACCAGGCAGACCAGGCAGACCAGGCAGACCAAGCAGACCAGGCAGACCAAGGAGACCAAGCAGACCAAGCAGACCAGGCAGACCAGGCAGACCAGGCAGACCAAGCAGACCAAGCAGACCAGGCAGACCAAGCAGACCAGGCAGACAAGGCAGACCAAGCAGACCAGGCAGACCAATTAGACCAGGCAGACCAGGCGAACCAAGCAGACCAGGCAGACCAAGGAGACCAAGCAGACCAAGCAGACCAGGCAGACCAGGCAGACCAGGCAGACCAAGCAGACCAAGCAGACCAAGCAGACCAGGCAGACCAAGCAGACCAGGCAGACAAGGCAGACCAAGCAGACCAGGCAGACCAATTAGACCAGGCAGACCAGGCAGACCAAGCAGACCAGGCAGACCAGGCAGACCAAGCAGACCAATTAGACCAGGCAGACCAGGCAGACCAGTCAGACCAATTAGACCAGGCAGACCAGGCAGACCAGGCAGACCAGGCAGACCAAGCAGACCAGGCAGACCAAGCAGACCAGGCAGACCAAGCAGACCAGGCAGACAAAGCAGACCAGGCAGACCAGGCAGACCAAGCAGACCAGGCAGACCAAGCAGACCAGGCAGACCAAGCAGACCAGGCAGACCAAGCAGACCAGGCCGACCAAGCAGACCAGGCAGACCAAGCAGACAAGGCAGACCAAGCAGACCAGGCAGACCAAGCAGGCCAAGCAGACCAGGCAGACCAAGCAGACCAGGCAGACCAGGCAGACCAAGAAGACCAAGCAGACCAAGCAGACCAGGCAGACCAGGCAGACCAAGCAGACCAGGCAGACCAAGCAGACCAGCCAGACCAGGCAGACAAAGCAGACCAGGCAGACCAGGCTGACCAGGCAGACCAAGCAGACCAAGCAGACCAGGCAGACCAGGCAGACCAGGCAGACCAGGCAGACCAGGCCTGTATGGTCAATCAGACCAAGCAGACCAAGCAGACCAGGCAGACCAGGCAGACCAAGCAGACCAGGCAGACCAAGCAGACCAGGCAGACCAAGCAGACCAGGCAGACCAAGCAGACCAGGCAGACCAAGCAGACCAAGCAGACCAGGCAGACCAATTAGACCAGGCAGACCAGGCAGACCAGGCAGACAAAGCAGACCAGGCAGGCAGACCAGGCCGACCAAGCAGACCAGGCAGACCAAGCAGACCAAGCAGACCAGGCAGACCAATTAGACCAGGCAGACCAGGCAGACCAGGTAGACCAAGCAGACCAAGCAGACCAGGCAGACCAGGCAGACCAAGCAGACCAGGCAGACCAGGCAGACCAGGCAGACCAAGCAGACCAGGCAGACCAAGCAGACCAGGCAGACCAAGCAGACCAGGCAGACCAGGCAGACCAAGCAGACCAGGCAGACCAGGCAGACCAAGCAGACCAGGCAGACCAAGCAGACCAGGCAGACCAGGCAGACCAGGCAGACCAAGCAGACCAGGCAGACCAGGCAGACCAAGCAGACCAAGCAGACCAGGCAGACCAAGCAGACCAGGCAGACCAGGCAGACCAGGCAGACCAAGCAGACCAAGCAGACCAGGCAGACCAAGCAGACCAGGCAGACCAAGCAGACCAGGCAGACCAAGCAGACCAGGCAGACCAGGCAGACCAAGCAGACCAGGCAGACCAGGCAGACCAAGCAGACCAGGCAGACCAGGCAGACCAGGCAGACCAAGCAGACCAGGCAGACCAAGCAGACCAAGCAGACCAGGCAGACTAGGCGGACCAAGCAGACCAGGCAGACCAATTAGACCAGGCGGACCAGGCGGACCAGGTGGACCAGGCGGACCAGGCAGACCAGGCAGACTAGGCAGACCAATTAGACCAGGCAGACCAAGCAGACCAGGCAGACCAATTAGACCAGGCAGACCAGGCAGACCAGGCAGACCAGGCAGACCAAGCAGACCAAGCAGACCAGGCAGACCAAGCAGACCAAGCAGACCAGGCAGACCAAGCAGACCAAGCAGACCAGGCAGACCAGGCAGACCAAGCAGACCAGTCAGACCAGGCAGACCAAGCAGACCAAGCAGACCAGGCAGACCAGGCAGACCAAGCAGACCAGGCAGACCAAGCAGACCAGGCAGACCAAGCAGACCAGGCAGACCAAGCAGACCAGGCAGACCAGGCAGACCAATTAGACCAGGCAGACCAGGCAGACCAGGCAGACAAAGCAGACCAGGCAGGCAGACCAGGCCGACCAAGCAGACCAGGCAGACCAAGCAGACCAAGCAGACCAGGCAGACCAATTAGACCAGGCAGACCAGGCAGACCAGGTAGACCAAGCAGACCAGGCAGACCAAGCAGACCAGGCAGACCAGGCAGACCAGGCAGACCAAGCAGACCAGGCAGACCAAGCAGACCAAGCAGACCAAGCAGACCAGGCAGACCAAGCAGACCAGGCAGACCAGGCAGACCAGGCAGACCAGGCAGACCAAGCAGACCAGCCAGACCAGGCAGACAAAGCAGACCAGGCAGACCAGGCTGACCAGGCAGACCAAGCAGACCAAGCAGACCAGGCAGACCAGGCAGACCAGGCAGACCAGGCCTGTCTGGTCAAGCAGACCAAGCAGACCAAGCAGACCAGGCAGACCAGGCAGACCAAGCAGACCAGGCAGACCAAGCAGACCAGGCAGACCAAGCAGACCAGGCAGACCAAGCAGACCAAGCAGACCAGGCAGACCAGGCAGACCAATTAGACCAGGCAGACCAGGCAGACCAGGCAGACAAAGCAGACCAGGCAGGCAGACCAGGCCGACCAAGCAGACGCGGCAGACCAAGCAGACCAAGCAGACCAGGCAGACCAATTAGACCAGGCAGACCAGGCAGACCAAGCAGACCAGGCAGACCAAGCAGACCAGGCAGACCAAGCAGACCAGGCAAACCAGGCAGACCAGGCAGACCAAGCAGACCAGGCAGACCAGGCAGACCAGGCAGACCAGGCAGACCAAGCAGACCAGGCAGACCAGGCAGACCAGGCAGACCAAGCAGACCAGGCAGACCAGGCAGACCAAGCAGACCAGGCAGACCAGGCAGACCAGGCAGACCAAGCAGACCAGGCAGACCAAGCAGACCAGGCAGACCAAGCAGACCAAGCAGACCAGGCAGACCAGGCAGACCAAGCAGACCAAGCAGACCAGGCAGACCAGGCCGACCAAGCAGACCAGGCCGGGGTTTGGGATTTGAGAAGTCAATGAGAGAAGTAAAAAAAATGATTCCTTAGTTGTTAATTTTCTTGTAATCTAAAGGCACAAACTAGATTGGATCCCAACGTCTACAGTAGTTTAACATGTTCTTTCCACAACCCTGTGAAAGTGACAACCTGACACGTTTTCATTTTGGTAAAAAAACGACTTTATATCGAAGGAGTGGCTTTGATTTGACGGCCTGCACATGTGCAGTTCGGCGCGAGACCAACGTTAGACCCGGTGACGTGATTCTACGCTTAGCCAGTTTATGACATCGCCTACAAGTGTGATCTTGTTTTTTTTATTGGAGAAGCAGTTTCTGACTTTCTTCATACTGTACTTTCTTTGACTTAGTTTTTTGATAGAGGACCCTGTAAACTTGGACTGCTGTTATAGGTGCTCTGGACAGCTCCGGCACAAGTCAAGCACTGACAAACAGCCTACGTGTATGCAGCGTGTATGCAGAGTGTGTGCAGAGTGTATGCAGAGTGTGTGCAGAGTGTGTGCAGAGTGTGTGCAGAGTGTATGCAGAGTGTATGCAGAGTGTGTGCAGAGTGTATGCAGAGTGTGTGCAGAGTGTATGCAGAGTGTATGCAGAGTGTATGCAGAGTGTATGCAGAGTGTGTGCAGAGTGTATGCAGAGTGTATGCAGAGTGTGTGCAGAGTGTATGCAGAGTGTATGCAGAGTGTATGCAGAGTGTATGCAGAGTGTATGCAGAGTGTGTGCAGAGTGTGTGCAGAGTGTGTGCAGCGTGTATGCAGAGTGTGTGCAGAGTGTGTGCAGAGTGTGTGCAGAGTGTGTGCAGCGTGTGTGCAGAGTGTGTGCAGAGTGTGTGCAGAGTGTATGCAGAGTGTATGCAGAGTGTATGCAGAGTGTACGCAGAGTGTACGCAGCGTGTGTGCAGTGTGTATTCAGCAAGTATTCAGCGTGTATTCAGCAAGTATGCAGTGTGTATGCAGTGTGTATTCAGCAAGTATGCAGTGTGTATTCAGCGTGTATTCAGCAAGTATGCCGAGTGTAAGCAGTGTGTATTCAGCAAGTATGCAGAGTGTGTGCAGAGTGTGTGCAGAGTGTATGCAGAGTGTAAGCAGTGTGTATGCAAAGTGTATGTAGAGTGTATGCAGCGTGTATGCAGCGTGTATGCAGCGTGTATTCAGCGTGTATGCAAAGTGTATGTAGAGTGTAGGCAGCGGAGGTTGCATGATCAGATGGAAATCATGATCAGTCATGATCAGGCTCCAAGTCCAGGCTCCAAGTCCAGCGGTCTAATGCACTGCATCTCAGTGAGATGAGTTAGACCGCTCACTTCGTTCAAATTCAGGCTGTATCACAACATAATAAGTTGCATGGACTCACTCTGTGTGCAATAGAAGTGTTTAATAACATGATTTTTGAATGACTACCTCATATCTCTACCTGACACAAAGACGAGGGAAGTTTTCCAATGGATCAGAAAGAAGGGCACCTATTGGTAGATTGTGTAAAAAAAAAAAGCAGACATTGAATATCCCTTTGAGCATGGTGAAGTTATTAATTACACTTTGGATGGTGTATAAATACACCCAGTCACTACAAAGAAACATGTGTCCTTCCTAACTCAGTTGCCAGAGAGGAAGGAAACCTCTCAGGGATTTCACCAAGAGGCCAATGGTGACTTTAAAACAGATAGAGTTTAATGGCTGTGATAGGAGAAAACTGAGGATGGATCAACAACATAGTAGTTACTTCACAATACTAACCTAATTGAGCAAGTAAAAAGCAGGAAGCTTGTACAGAATAAAAATATCCCAAAAACATGCTTCCTGTTTGCAACAAGGCACTAAAGTAATACTGCACAAAATACGGTAACTTTATGTCCTGAATACAAAGCGTTATGTTCGGGGCAAATCCATCACAACCCATCACTGAGTACCACTCTTCAAATTTAAAGCATAGTGGTGGCTGCATCATGTTATGGGTATGGTTGTCATAGTTTTTGGTTGATAAAAATGGAATAGAGCAAAGCACAGGCAAAATGCTAGAATAAAATCTGGTTTAGTCTGTTTTCCACCAGACACTGGGAGATGAATTCACCTTTCAGCAGGACAATAACCTAAAACAAAAGGCCAAATCTACTCTGGAGTTGCTTACCAAGATGACATTGAATGTTCCTGAGTGTCCGAGTTACAGTTTTGACTTATATCGGGTTGAAAATCTATAGCAACACTTGAAAATGACTGTCTAGTAATGATCAAAAAACAACTTGACAGAGCTTGAAGAATTTTTTAAAGAATAATGTGCAAATGTTGTACAGAAAGACTCACAGCTCTTAGAGACTTACCCAGAAAGACTCACAGCTCTTAGAGACTTACCCAGAAAGACTCACAGCTCTTAGAGACTTACCCAGAAAGACTCACAGCTCTTAGAGACTTACCCAGAAAGACTCACAGCTCTTAGAGACTTACCCAGAAAGACTCACAGCTCTTAGAGACTTACCCAGAAAGACTCACAGCTCTTAGAGACTCACCCAGAAAGACTCACAGCTCTTAGAGACTTACCCAGAAAGACTCACAGCTCTTAGAGACTTACCCAGAAAGACTCACAGCTCTTAGAGACTTACCCAGAAAGACTCACAGCTCTTAGAGACTTACCCAGAAAGACTCACAGCTCTTAGAGACTCACCCAGAAAGACTCACAGCTCTTAGAGACTTACCCAGAAAGACTCACAGCTCTTAGAGACTCACCCAGAAAGCCTCACAGCTCTTAGAGACTTACCCAGAAAGCCTCACAGCTCTTAGAGACTTACCCAGAAAGACTCACAGCTCTTAGAGACTTACCCAGAAAGACTCACAGCTCTTAGAGACTTACCCAGAAAGACTCACAGCTCTTAGAGACTTACCCAGAAAGACTCACAGCTCTTAGAGACTTACCCAGAAAGACTCACAGCTCTTAGAGACTTACCCAGAAAGACTCACAGCTCTTAGAGACTTACCCAGAAAGACTCACAGCTGTAATCGCTGCCAAAAGTGATTCTAACATGTATTGACTCAGGAGTGTGAACACTTATGTAAATTAGATATTTTTATTTAATTTTCAATAAATTTGCTAACATTTCTAAAGACATGTTTTCACTTTGTAATTATGAAATACTGTGTGTAGATGGGTGAGAATAACTTTTTCTCACCGATCTCACCCATCAACCATACCCAACAACCTACTGGATGGACCAGGTCCAGGGTTGAACCCAACAACCTACTGGATGGACCAGGTCCAGGGTTGAACCCAACAACCTACCGGATGGACCAGGTCCAGGGTTGAACCCAACAACCTACTGGATGGACCAGGTCCAGGGTTGAACCCAACAACCTACTGGATGGACCAGGTCCAGGGTTGGACCCAACAACCTACTGGATGGACCAGGTCCAGGTTGAACCCAACAACCTACTGGATGGACCAGGTCCAGGGTTGAACCCAACAACCTACTGGATGGACCAGGTCCAGGGTTGGACCCAACAACCTACTGGATGGACCAGGTCCAGGGTTGAACCCAACAACCTACTGGATGGACCAGGTCCAGGGTTGGACCCAACAACCTACTGGATGGACCAGGTCCAGGGTTGAACCCAACAACCTACTGGATGGACCAGGTCCAGGGTTGAACCCAACAACCTACTGGATGGACCAGGTCCAGGGTTGAACCCAACAACCTACTGGATGGACCAGGTCCAGCGGGGAGAGAGGGGAGAGAGGGGGGAGAGAGAGAGACAGTAGGAGAGTGATCCAAACTCTTAAGAGAGTGCTGTGGCTGATTCTGTGCCTGTTATTTCTATTATATGATTGGCTGAAAGGGCTGGATGGTCTGGCAACAACTATTGATGTTGATGTCTGTGACCATGCATGTACACACACAAACACACACACACACACACACACACACACACACACACACACACACACACACACACACACACACACACACACACACACACACACACACACACAGAGAGAGAGAGACACACACATACACACAAATAGAGAGAGACACATCCACACACAGAGAGTGTTCTGGAACATCTAGGCTATGTCCTTATCCTGTAATGGTTACTATCCATTACAGGATGTTCACTGAGAACACTGCTGCCAAGCTACACAGATACATCCCATGCATTCAACCCTCCTAGACACAATATTAGCATTCAGGACATTACTGAGCATCACAGTAGCAGAGTGAGGCTATAGCTTCACTGTGTAACTCAAGACTCAGTAAACTGTCCATAATTGTATTCTCTGTTATTAAAATATACAGTTACTTTACATTGAGAAAGCGGCCTAACCAAACAAATACATTGAATGTATTAGAGTACATTAGTGGGAGCAGGATTGGTCTTCTATGTCTGCAAATTGTGTATGGGTTAGAGTTAGGGGTTAGTGTGTGTATGGGTTAAGGTTAGGGGTTAGGATGTGTGGGTTAGAGTTAGGGGTTAGGATGTATATGGGTTAGGGTTAGGGGTTAGGATGTGTATGGGTTAGAGTTAGGGGTTAGGATGTGTATGGGTTAGGGGTTAGGATGTGTATGGGTTAGAGTTAGGGGTTAGGATGTGTATGGGTTAGAGTTAGGGGTTAGGATGTGTATGGGTTAGAGTTAGGGGTTCGGATGTGTATTGGTTAGGGGTTAGGATGTGTATGGGTTAGAGTTAGGGGTTAGGATGTGTATGGGTTAGAGTTAGGGGTTAGGATGTGTATTGGTTAGGGGTTAGGATGTGTATGGGTTAGAGTTAGGGGTTAGGATGTATATGGGTTAGAGTTAGGGGTTAGGATGTATATGGGTTAGAGTTAGGGGTTAGGATGTGTATGGGTTAGAGTTAGGGGTTAGGATGTGTATGGGTTAGAGTTAGGGGTTAGGATGTGTATGGGTTAGAGTTAGGGGTTAGGATGTGTATGGGTTAGGGGTTAGGATGTATATGGGTTAGAGTTAGGGGTTAGGATGTGTATGGGTTAGAGTTAGGGGTTAGGATGTGTATGGGTTAGGGGTTAGGATGTGTATGGGTTAGGAGTTAGGGGTTAGGATGTTTATGGGTTAGGGGTTAGGATGTGTATGGGTTAGGAGTTAGGGGTTAGGATGTGTATGGGTTAGGGGTTAGGATGTATATGGGTTAGAGTTAGGGGTTAGGATGTGTATGGGTTAGGGGTTAGGATGTGTATGGGTTAGAGTTAGGGGTTAGGATGTGTTTGGGTTAGAGTTAGGGGTTAGGATGTATATGGGTTAGGGGTTAGGATGTGTATGGGTTAGGGGTTAGGGTGTGTATGGGTTAGGGGTTAGGGGTTAGGATGTATATGGGTTAGGGGTTAGGGTGTGTATGGGTTAGAGTTAGGGGTTAGGATGTATATGGGTTAGAGTTAGGGGTTAGGATGTTTATGGGTTAGAGTTAGGGGTTAGGGTGTGTATGGGTTAGAGTTAGGGGTTAGGATGTTTATGGGTTAGAGTTAGGGGTTAGGATGTATATGGGTTAGGGGTTAGGGTGTGTATGGGTTAGAGTTAGGGGTTAGGGTGTGTATGGGTTAGAGTTAGGGGTTAAGATGTTTATGGGTTAGAGTTAGGGGTTAGGATGTGTATGGGTTAGGGGTTAGGATGTGTATGGGTTAGAGTTAGGGGTTAGGATGTTTATGGGTTAGAGTTTGGGGTTAGGATGTGTATGGGTTAGGGGTTAGGATGTGTATGGGTTCGAGTTAGGGGTTAGGATGGGTATGGGTTAGAGTTAGGGGTTAGGATGTGTATGGGTTAGGGGTTAGGATGTGTATGGGTTAGAGTTAGGGGTTAGGATGTTTATGGGTTAGAGTTTGGGGTTAGGATGTATATGGGTTAGGGGTTAGGATGTGTATGGGTTAGAGTTAGGGGTTGGGATGTGTATGGGTTAGGGGTTAGGATGTGTATGGGTTAGAGTTAGGGGTTAGGATGTTTATGGGTTAGAGTTTGGGGTTAGGATTTGTATGGGTTAGAGTTTGGGGTTAGGATTTGTATGGGTTAGAGTTTGGGGTTAGGATTTGTATGGGTTAGTTAGAGTTAGGATTTGTATGGGTTAGTTAGGATTGGGATGTGTATGGGTTAGTTAGGATTTGTATGGGTTAGAGTTAGGAGGTGTAATCTAGCTTCCATTGGACACTTTCCTCTGTTTACATCCCTCCTTATCAAATCAAACTGTATTTGTCAGATGCACCGAATACAAGTGTAGACCTCACCGTGAAAGGCTGACTTACATGTTGAACCCACAATGCAGATCAAGAAAGAGTTAAGAAAATATTTACCAAATAAAATAAAGTAAAAAATATAAAAAATATCACAATAACTTAGGCTCTATAATAACGAGGCTCTATACAGGGGGTACCGGTACAGAGTCAATGTGGAGGCTATATACAGGGGGTACCGGTACCGAGTCAGTGTGGAGACTATATACAGGGGGTACCGGTACAGAGTCAATGTGGATGCTATATACAGGTGGTACCGGTACAGAGTCAATGTGGAGGCTATATACAGGGTGTACCGGTACAGAGTCAATGTGGAGGCTATATACAGGGGGTACTGGTACAGAGTCAATGTGGAGGCTATATACAGGGGGTACCAGTACAGAGTCAATGTGGAGGCTATATACAGGGGGTACCGGTACAGAGTCCATGTGGAGGCTATATACAGGGGTACAGAGTCAATGTGGAGGCTATATACAGGGGGTACCGGTACAGAGTCAATGTGGAGGCTATATACAGGGGGTACCGGTACAGAGTCAATGTGGAGGCTATATACAGGGGGTACCGGTACAGAGTCAATGTGGAGGCTATATACAGGGTGTTACGGTACCGAGTCAGTGTGGAGACTATATACAGGGTATTACGGTACAGAGTCAATGTGGAGGCTATATACAGGGGGTACCGGTACAGAGTCAATGTGGAGGCTATATACAGGGGGTACCGGTACAGAGTCAATGTGGAGGCTATATACAGGGGATACCGGTACAGAGTCAATGTTGAGGCTATATACAGGGTGTTACGGTACAGAGTCAATGTGGAGGCTATATACAGGGTGTTACGGTACAGAGTCAATGTGGAGGCTATATACAGGGGGTACCGGTACAGAGTCAATGTGGAGGCTATATACAGGGGGTTACGGTACAGAGTCAATGTGGAGACTATATACAGGGGGTACCGGTACAGAGTCAATGTGGAGGCTATATACAGGGGTACCGGTACAGAGTCAATGTGGAGGCTATATACAGGGTGTTACGGTACAGAGTCAATGTGGAGGCTATATACAGGGGGTACCGGTACAGAGTCAGTGTGGAGGCTATATACAGGGGGTACCGGTACAGAGTCAATGTGGAGGCTATATACAGGGGGTAGCGGTACAGAGTCAATGTGGAGGTTATATACGGGGGGTACTGGTACAGAGTCAATGTGGAGGCTATATACAGGGGGTACCGGTACAGAGTCAATGTGGAGGCTATATACAGGGGTACCGGTACAGAGTCAATGTGGAGGCTATATACAGGGGGTACCGGTACAGACTCAATGTGGAGGCTATATACAGGGGGTACCGGTACAGAGTCAATGTGGAGGCTATATACAGGGGTACCGGTACAGAGTCAATGTGGAGGCTATATACAGGGGGTACCAGTACAGAGTCAATGTGGAGGCTATATACAGGGGTACCGGTACAGAGTCAATGTGGAGGCTATATACAGGGTGTTACGGTACAGAGTCAATGTGGAGGCTATATACAGGGGGTACTGGTACAGAGTCAATGTGGAGGCTATATACAGGGGTACCGGTACAGAGTCAATGTGGAGGCTATATACAGGTGGTACCGGTACAGAGTCAATGTGGAGGCTATATACAGGGGGTACCAGTACAGAGTCAATGTGGAGGCTATATACAGGAGGTACCGGTACCGAGTCAATGTGGAGGCTATATACAGGGGGTACTGGTACAGAGTCAATGTGGAGGCTATATACAGGGGGTACCAGTACAGAGTCAATGTGGAGGCTATATACAGGGGGTACCGGTACAGAGTCCATGTGGAGGCTATATACAGGGGTACAGAGTCAATGTGGAGGCTATATACAGGGGGTACCGGTACAGAGTCAATGTGGAGGCTATATACAGGGGGTACCGGTACAGAGTCAATGTGGAGGCTATATACAGGGGGTACCGGTACAGAGTCAATGTGGAGGCTATATACAGGGTGTTACGGTACCGAGTCAGTGTGGAGACTATATACAGGGTATTACGGTACAGAGTCAATGTGGAGGCTATATACAGGGGGTACCGGTACAGAGTCAATGTGGAGGCTATATACAGGGGGTACCGGTACAGAGTCAATGTGGAGGCTATATACAGGGGATACCGGTACAGAGTCAATGTTGAGGCTATATACAGGGTGTTACGGTACAGAGTCAATGTGGAGGCTATATACAGGGTGTTACGGTACAGAGTCAATGTGGAGGCTATATACAGGGGGTACCGGTACAGAGTCAATGTGGAGGCTATATACAGGGGGTTACGGTACAGAGTCAATGTGGAGACTATATACAGGGGGTACCGGTACAGAGTCAATGTGGAGGCTATATACAGGGGTACCGGTACAGAGTCAATGTGGAGGCTATATACAGGGTGTTACGGTACAGAGTCAATGTGGAGGCTATATACAGGGGGTACCGGTACAGAGTCAGTGTGGAGGCTATATACAGGGGGTACCGGTACAGAGTCAATGTGGAGGCTATATACAGGGGTACCGGTACAGAGTCAATGTGGAGGCTATATACAGGGTGTTACGGTACAGAGTCAATGTGGAGGCTATATACAGGGGGTACTGGTACAGAGTCAATGTGGAGGCTATATACAGGGGTACCGGTACAGAGTCAATGTGGAGGCTATATACAGGGTGTTACGGTACAGAGTCAATGTGGAGGCTATATACAGGGGGTACCGGTACAGAGTCAATGTGGAGGCTATATACAGGGTGTTACGGTACAGAGTCAATGTGGAGGCTATATACAGGGGGTACCGGTACAGAGTCAATGTGGAGGCTATATACAGGGGGTACCGGTACCGAGTCAATGTGGAGGCTATATACAGGGGGTACCGGTACAGAGTCAATGTGGAGGCTATATACAGGGGGTACCGGTACAGAGTCAATGTGAAGGCTATATACAGGGGTACCGGTACAGAGTCAATGTGGAGGCTATATACAGGGGGTACCGGTACAGAGTCAATGTGGAGGTTATATACAGGGGGTACCGGTACAGAGTCAATGTGAAGGCTATATACAGGGGGTACCGGTACCGAGTCAATGTGGAGGCTATATACAGGGTGTTACGGTACAGAGTCAATGTGGAGGCTATATACAGGGGGTACCGGTACAGAGTCAATGTGGAGGCTATATACAGGGGGTACCGGTACCGAGTCAATGTGGAGGCTATATACAGGGGGTACCGGTACAGAGTCAATGTGGAGGCTATATACAGGGGGTACCGGTACAGAGTCAATGTGAAGGCTATATACAGGGGTACCGGTACAGAGTCAATGTGGAGGCTATATACAGGGGGTACCGGTACAGAGTCAATGTGGAGGTTATATACAGGGGGTACCGGTACAGAGTCAATGTGAAGGCTATATACAGGGGGTACCGGTACAGAGTCAATGTGGAGGCTATATACAGGGTGTACCGGTACAGAGTCAATGTGGAGGCTATATACAGGGTGTACCGGTACAGAGTCAATGTGGAGGCTATATACAGGGGGTACCGGTACAGAGTCAATGTGGAGGCTATATACAGGGGGTACCGGTACCGAGTCAGTGTGCGGGGGATAATAAACAGAGAGTAGCAGCAGTGTACAAAACAAATGGAGGGGGGGGGGTCAATGTAATAGTCCAGTGACCATATGATTAATTGTTCTGCAGTCTTATGGGTTGGGGGTAGAAGCTGTTAAGGAGCCTTTTGGTCCTAGACTTGGTGCTCCGGTACCGCTTCCCGTGCGGTAGAGAGAGAACAACTGTCTATAACTTGGGTGACTGGAGTCTCTGACAATTTGCTAGGCATACAAAAAAATATAATGTATTGATACATTTTAATTGAAGTCTAGTTGTTGCCCAACCAGACAAGGTTATGAACGAATTTTCTCAGAATGCATTGCTTGACTGCCGTGAGGTAGAGCTCTGCTACCTTGAGTCTGAAGGACCCCAACAATATACATCTGGTTAGAGCCGGGCAGGGACCGTTGTTTCATCAATAACTAGGGTTCGGGTATCGCTACATGGATCAGTAACATTTTGAAGCTGAGACCTTTGGCTCTGAGCGGTTCAGTCAGATCTGTCTACGGTTAGGGGTTAGGATGTGTATGGGTTATATATTACGGTGTCAGAAGTGCTTCAACTTCGTCAAATGTAAAACAAAAATCTGTCCTCTCCTGTCTCTACCAGCTCTCTGTCCTCTCATGTGTCCTCTCATGTCTCTAACAGCTCCCTGTCCTCTCATGTCTCTAACAGCTCCCTGTCCTCTCATGTCTCTAACAGCTCCCTGTCCTCTCATGTCTCTAACAGCTCCCTGTCCTCTCATGTCTCTAACAGCTCCCTGTCCTCTCATGTCTCTAACAGCTCCCTGTCCTCTCATGTCTCTAACAGCTCCCTGTCCTCTCATGTCTCTAACAGCTCCCTGTCCTCTCCTGTCTCTACCAGCTCTCTGTCCTCTCATGTCTCTAACAGCTCCCTGTCCTCTCATGTCTCTAACAGCTCCCTGTCCTCTCATGTCTCTAACAGCTCCCTGTCCTCTCCTGTCTCTACCAGCTCTCTGTCCTCTCATGTCTCTAACAGCTCCCTGTCCTCTCATGTCTCTAACAGCTCCCTGTCCTCTCATGTGTCCTCTCCTGTCTCTAACAGCTCCCTGTCCTCTCATGTCTCTAACAGCTCCCTGTTCTCTCCTGTCTCTAACAGCTCCCTGTCCTCTCATGTCTCTAACAGCTCCCTGTCCTCTCATGTCTCTACCAGCTCTCTGTCCTCTCATGTCTCTAACAGCTCCCTGTCCTCGCATGTGTCCTCTCCTGTCTCTAACAGCTCCCTGTCCTCTCATGTCTCTAACAGCTCCCTGTCCTCTCATGTCTCTACCAGCTCTCTGTCCTCTCATGTCTCTAACAGCTCTCTGTCCTCTCATGTCTCTAACAACTCCATGTCCTCTCATGTCTCTAACAGCTCTCTGTCCTCTCATGTCTCTACCAGCTCTCTGTCCTCTCATGTGTCCTCTCATGTCTCTAACAGCTCCCTGTCCTCTCATGTCTCTAACAGCTCCCTGTCCTCTCATGTCTCTAACAGCTCCCTGTCCTCTCATGTCTCTACCAGCTCTCTGTCCTCTCATGTCTCTAACAGCTCTCTGTCCTCTCATGTCTCTAACAGCTCTCTGTCCTCTCATGTCTCTAACAGCTCCATGTCCTCTCATGTCTCTAACAGCTCTCTGTCCTCTCCTGTCTCTACCAGCTCTCTGTCCTCTCATGTGTCCTCTCATGTCTCTAACAGCTCCCTGTCCTCTCATGTCTCTAACAGCTCCCTGTCCTCTCATGTCTCTACCAGCTCTCTGTCCTCTCATGTCTCTAACAGCTCTCTGTCCTCTCATGTCTCTAACAGCTCCATGTCCTCTCATGTCTCTAACAGCTCTCTGTCCTCTCCTGTCTCTAACAGCTCCCTGTCCTCTCATGTCTCTAACAGCTCCCTGTCCTCTCATGTGTCTAACAGCTCCCTGTCCTCTCCTGTCTCTAACAGCTCCCTGTCCTCTCATGTCTCTAACAGCTCCCTGTCCTCTCATGTCTCTAACAGCTCCCTGTCCTCTCATGTCTCTAACAGCTCCCTGTCCTCTCATGTCTCTACCAGCTCCCTGTCCTCTCCTGTCTCTAACAGCTCCCTGTCCTCTCATGTCTCTAACAGCTCCCTGTCCTCTCATGTCTCTAACAGCTCCCTGTCCTCTCATGTGTCCTCTCATGTCTCTAACAGCTCCCTGTCCTCTCATGTCTCTACCAGCTCTCTGTCCTCTCATGTCTATAACAGCTCCCTGTCCTCTCATGTCTCTAACAGCTCCCTGTCCTCTCATGTCTCTAACAGCTCCCTGTCCTCTCCTGTCTCTAACAGCTCCCTGTCCTCTCATGTCTCTAACAGCTCCCTGTCCTCTCATGTCTCTACCAGCTCTCTGTCCTCTCATGTCTCTAACAGCTCCCTGTCCTCTCATGTCTCTAACAGCTCCCTGTCCTCTCATGTCTCTAACAGCTCCCTGTCCTCTCATGTCTCTAACAGCTCCCTGTCCTCTTATGTCTCTAACAGCTCTCTGTCCTCTCATGTCTCTACCAGCTCTCTGTCCTCTCATGTCTCTAACAGCTCCCTGTCCTCTCATGTCTCTAACAGCTCCCTGTCCTCTCATGTCTCTAACAGCTCCCTGTCCTCTCATGTCTCTAACAGCTCCCTGTCCTCTCATGTGTCTAACAGCTCCCTGTCCTCTCATGTCTCTAACAGCTCCCTGTCCTCTCATGTCTCTAACAGCTCCCTGTCCTCTCATGTCTCTAACAGCTCCCTGTCCTCTCATGTGTCTAACAGCTCCCTGTCCTCTCATGTCTCTAACAGCTCCCTGTCCTCTCATGTGTCCTCTCATGTCTCTAACAGCTCCCTGTCCTCTCATGTCTCTAACAGCTCCCTGTCCTCTCATGTCTCTAACAGCTCCCTGTTCTCTCATGTCTCTAACAGCTCCCTGTCCTCTCATGTCTCTAACAGCTCCCTGTCCTCTCATGTCTCTAACAGCTCTCTGTCCTCTCATGTCTCTACCAGCTCTCTGTCCTCTCATGTCTCTAACAGCTCCCTGTCCTCTCATGTGTCCTCTCATGTCTCTAACAGCTCCCTGTCCTCTCATGTCTCTAACAGCTCCCTGTCCTCTCATGTGTCCTCTCATGTCTCTAACAGCTCCCTGTCCTCTCATGTGTCCTCTCATGTCTCTACCAGCTCTCTGTCCTCTCATGTCTCTAACAGCTCCCTGTCCTCTCATGTGTCCTCTCATGTCTCTAACAGCTCCCTGTCCTCTCATGTCTCTAACTCACAGAGCTATATCGAATGTTTTATATGATCTTTTATTAAATTATCAATTTCTAATATCCTGCTATATCCTTGCGTGTAGCAATGTCACATAGATAATCAGTGGTTCACATGTGCTCAAATAGATCCCCGGGACTCCTGTCGAGTGCCGGTACTGTTTACATTTAGGTACAGGAGCTCAGCAATACTTTTGAGCTCATATTCTGTAAGAGGAACAGGAGTCTAAGCAGTAGAACATGGCCGGGACTGTAGATCATTTTATTTAATTGAGATAAAGCCTAAATATTATTTTTTTTTAAATAGGCCTATCATTTTTTGTCCCCCTCGGAAATGTATTTAGCAAATATTCAAATACTAACCTCCGTTCGGATATTCGAATATTCAAATAAGAGTACCCATCCCTAACCTGGACATTCCTCCTCTCCTTTAACCTCCTCCCTTTCCTTCCTCTCCTCTCCTTCCCTCTGTCCAGTGGAGGAAGTACTGGTGGTAGAGAGAAACAGGAGGAGGAAACGGAGGAGAAACGGAGGAGAAGGAGAGGCGATACCCCCTCTGTGAGGTCTGGAGCAATGCCTTTTCTGATCTCTCTCTCTCTCTCTCTCACTCTCTCTCTCTCTCTCTCTCTCTCTCCCTCCTTATCTCTCTCTCTCTCTCCACCCTTCTTTCTCCCTCTCTCTCCTTCCTTATCTCCCTCCCTCTCTCTCTCTCTCTCTCTCTCTCTCTCTCTCTCTCTCCCTCCCATCTCTCTATACTTCTCTCTCTCTCCGTTCTCTCTCCAGTGTCATTAATCATGTTAAATCTATTTCTGGACAGTGAGTAGTGAAACCTCTTCTGTATAAATCTGGTGTTAGTTTTACCTCTCATAATGAATTCATCTAAACGCTGCTGGATACATGAGAACACTATAAATATAGTGAAACTAGTTTGCAGAGAGGGAGCGGAGTGGAGAAATACACAGGAAGGGAAGGGGAGAGAGACTGTAAGGTGGAATGTTGGCTTGGTTCTGCTGTCTGTATTGTCTTTAGCACCTACAGACGCTCCTCAGCCAAGATAAATCCTTTACACAGGGTTCCTATACGGAGACATACCACCACTGGAGACGGCTAGGCTGGCTACTTCACACACACACACACACACACACACACACACACAACCACTGGATACAGCTGGCTAACACACACATATGCACACAGACACACACACACACACACACACACACCACGACCTCCACTAGATTCGGCTGGCTTTCCTTCCATCCAATTCTTCACTTAGCCTCCCAGCACTGGTTTGAATAATGGACCTAACGGAGGGATAGAGAGTGATGGAAAGATGGATAGAAATAGATGGAGGGACGGATGGAGAGAGAGAGAGAGAGAGAGAGAGAGAGAGAGAGAGAGAGAGAGAGAGAGAGGGATGGATGGATGGATGGATGGATGGATGGAGAGAGAGAGAGAGAGAGAGAGAGATGGAGGGATGGATGGATGGATGGATGGAGAGAGCGAGAGAGAGAGAGAGATGGAGGGATGGTTGGAGGGACGGATGGAGAGAGCGAGAGAGAGAGAGAGATGGAGGGATGGATGGATGGAGAGAGATGGAGGGACGGATGGAGAGAGAGAGAGAGAGGGATGGATAGAAAGAGATGGAGGGAGGGACGGATAGAGAGAGATGGAGGGATGGATGGAGAGAGATGGATGGAGAGAGATGGAGGGATGGATGGAGAGAGATGGAGGGATGGATGGAGAGAGATGGAGGGATGGATGGAGAGAGACGGATGGATGGATGGAGAGAGATGGAGGGATGGATGGAGAGAGATGGAGGGATGGATGGAGAGAGACAGAGGGATGGATGGAGAGAGATGGAGGGATGGATGGAGAGAGATGGAGGGATGGATGGAGAGAGAGAGAGAGAGAGAGAGAGAGAGATGGAGGGATGGATGGATGGAGATAGATGGAGGGACGGATGGAGAGAGATGGAGAGAGAGATGGAGAGAGGATGGATGAGAGAGAGAGAGAGAGAGAGAGAAAGAGAGAGAGAGAGATGGAGGGATGAGGGAACGCTAGAGGCAGTCTGAGTAGAGAGTGATAGAAGACAGGATGTTAACGGAAGCCGTCAGAACAGACAGGATGTTAACAGAAGCCGTCAGAACAGACAGGATGTTAACGGAAGCCGTCAGAACAGACAGGATGTTAACGGAAGCCGTCAGAACAGACAGGATGTTAACGGAAGCCGTCAGAACAGACAGGATGTTAACGGAAGCCGACAGAACAGACAGGATGTTAACGGAAGCCGTCAGAACAGACAGGATGTTAACGGAAGCCGACAGAACAGACAGGATGTTAACGGAAGCCGTCAGAACAGACAGGATGTTAACGGAAGCCGTCAGAACAGACAGGAAGTTAACGGAAGCCGTCAGAACAGACAGGATGTTAACGGAAGCCGACAGAACAGACAGGATGTTAACGGAAGCCGTCAGAACAGACAGGATGTTAACGGAAGCCGTCAGAACAGACAGGATGTTAACGGAAGCCGTCAGAACAGACAGGATGTTAACGGAAGCCGTCAGAACAGACAGGATGTTAACGGAAGCCGTCAGAACAGACAGGATGTTAACGGAAGCCGTCAGAACAGTAACAGTGTTGACTGGAACCCAGAACATGTATACTACCCTAGACACTCCCACACACACACTCCCCCCACACACACACACACACACACACACACACACACACACACACAGACACACACACACACACCCCCCCCCCACACACACACACACAGACACCCCCCCCCCCCCCCCCACACACACACACACACACACACACCCCCCCCCCACACACACACACACACACACCCCCCCCCACACACACACAGACACAGACACACACACACACCCCCCCCCCCCCCCCACACACACACACACACAGACATAAATGTTTATCCCAGGTGTCTCTGTTCTGTCGTTAGCAGCTGCCCCTCAGCCCTCCACACATATTAATGTGTTCTCCTCCATCTCTCCTCCCCTCTCTCCCCTTTCCTCCCCTCCCTCCTCTCCTCCATCTCTCCTCCTTTTCCTCTCGTCTCATCCCCCTCCTCCTCTCCCTCCTCTCCTCCATCTCTCCTCCTTTTCCTCTCATCTCATCCCCCTTCTCCTCTCCTCCCTCTCTCTCCCCTTTCATCACCTTCTCCCCCTTTCCTCTCCTCCCCGTCTTTCACCTTTCTTCCCTTCTCCTCTCCTCCCCCTCCCTTCTCCTCCCCCTCTCTCCCCTTTCCTCCCCTCCCTCCTCTCCTCCCCCTCTTTCACCTTTCTTCCCTTCCATTCTCCTCTCCTCCCCCCTTTCCTCCCCCTCCCTTCTCCTCCCCTTTCCTCCCCTCCCTCCTCTCCTCCCCCTCTTTCACCTTTCTTCCCTTCCATTCTCCTCTCCTCTCCTCCCCCCTCTCCCCTCCCTCCTCTCCTCCCCCTCTTCCACCTTTCTTCCCTTCTCCTCTTCCTCTCCTCCCCTCCCTCCTCTCCTCCCCTCTCTCCCCTTTCATCCCTTCTCCTCTCATCCTCCTCCCTCCTCTCCTCCCACTCTCTCCCATTTCCTCCCCTCCCTCCTCTCCTCACACTCTCCCACCGTTCCTCCCCTCCCTCCTCTCCTCCTCCTCTCCCCATTCCAACTCTTCTCCTCCACTCCTGGCCTTTCCTCTCCTCTCCTCCCTCCCTCCTCTCCTCTCCTCCCCAAACCCATCCATCCCTTCTCTCCCTCCTCTCCTCTCCTCCCCTCCCTCCTCTCCTCCCCCCTCTCCCCTTTCCTCTCCTCTCCTCCCTCCCTCCTCTCATCTCATCTCACTCTTACACCCACAGCAGTTCCTTCCTATTTTTAAGTACAAGTGATGTCAATTAGGGACCTCCATGAAGTTGTTAGGGAAGGCAGCAGATAGTCACAGGAAAAAAGAGCAGAGAGGAAATTTACTTTATACTCTCTATACTCTCTCTCTGTCTCTCTCTCTGTCTCTCTCTTTCTCTCTCTGTCTCTCTCTCTCTCTCTCTCTCTCTCTCTCTCTGTCTCTCTCGCTCGCTCTCTCTCTCGCTCTCTCTGTCTCATTCTCCCTCTCTCCCTCTCTCTCTCCCTCTCTCTCTCCCCTTCTTTTTCCCTCTCAATTCAATTCAATTTCAATTTCAATTTCAATTTAAGGGCATATGGTAACATTGCCAAGGCAAGTGAAATAGATAATAAACAAAAGTGAAATAAACAAAACAAATGAACAGTAAACATTACACACACAAAATTTGCAAAAGAATGAAGACATTTCAAATGTCATATTACGTGCAATTAGTTAAAGTACAAAAAGGAACATAAATAAACAGATAAATATGGGTTGTATTTACAATGGTGTTTGTTCTTCACTGGTTGCCCTTTTCTTGTGGCAACAGGTCACACATCTTGCTGCTGTGATGCACACTGTGGTTTTTCACCCAGTAGATATGGGAGTTTATCAAAAATGTGTTTGTTTTCGAATTCTTTGTGGGTCTGTGTAATCTGAGGGAAATATGTGTCTCTAATATGGTCATACATTTGGCAGGATGTTAGGAAGTACAGCTCAGTTTCCACCTCATTTTGTGGGCAGTGTGCACATAGCCTGTCTTCTCTTGAGAGCCAGGTCTGCCTACGGTGGCCTTTCTCAATAGCAAGGCTATGCTCACTGACTCTGTACATAGTCAAAGCTTTCCTTAAGTTTGGGTCAGTCACAGTGGTCAGGTATTCTGCCACTGTGTACTCTCTGTTTAGGGCCAAATAGCATTCTATTTTGTTTTGTTTTTTTGTTAATTCTTTCCAATGTGTCAAGTAATTATCTTTTTGTTTTCTCATGATTTGGTTGGGTCTAATTGTGTTGCTGTCCTGGGGCTCTGTGGGGTCTGTTTGTGTTTGTGAACAGAGCCCCAGGACCAGCTTGCTTAGGGGACTCTTCTCCAGGTTCATCTCTCTGTAGGTGATGGCTCTGTGGGGTCTGTTTGTGTTTGTGAACAGAGCCCCAGGACCAGCTTGCTTAGGGGACTCTTCTCCAGGTTCATCTCTCTGTAGGTGATGGCTTTGTTATGGAAGGTTTGGGAATCGCTTCCTTTTAGGTGGTTGTAGAATTCAAGGGCTCTTTTCTGGATTTTGATAATTTGCGGGTATCGGCCTAATTCTGCTCTGCATGCATTTTTTGGTGTTTTACGTCGTACACAGAGGATATTTTTGCAGAATTCTGCTTGCAGAGTCTCAATTTGGTGTTTGTCCCATTTTGTGAATTCTTGGTTGGTGAGCGGACTCCAGACCTCACAACCAGAAAGGGCAATGGTTCTGTAACTGATTCAAGTATTTTTAGCCAGATCCTAATTGGGATGTCAGATTTTATGTCCCTTTTGAATGCATAGAGGGCCCTTCTTGCCTTGTCTCTCAGATCATTAACAGCTTTGTGGAAGTTACCTGTGACGCTGATGTTCAGGCCGAGGTATGTATAGTTTTTTGTGTGCTCTAGGGCAACAGTGTCTAGATGGAACTTGTATTCGTTGTCCTGGCAACTGGACCTTTTTTGGAACACCATTATTTTTGTCTTACTGAGATTTACTATCAGGGCCCAGGTCTGACAGGGCCCAGGTCTGACAGAATCTGTGCAGAAGATCTAGGTGCTGCTGTAGGCCCTCCTTGGTTGGGGACAGAAGCACCAGATCATCAGCAAACAGTAGACATTTGACTTCAGATTCTAGGAGGGTGAGGCTGGGTGCTGCAGACTGTTCTAGTGTCCTCGCTAATTTGTTGATATATGTTGAAGAGGGTGGGGCTTAAGCTGCATCCCTGTCTCACCCCACGGCCCTGTGGAAATACATTTTTGTGTTTTTTGGCCATTTTAACTGCACAATTGTTGTTTGTGTACATGGATTTTATAATGTCGTATGTTTTTCCCCCCAACACCACTTTCCATCAATTTGTATAGCAGACCCTCATGCCAAATTGAGTCAAAAGCTTTTTTGAAATCAACGAAAGCATGAGAAGACTTGTTTTGGTTTGTTTGTTTGTCAATTAGGCTGTGCAGGGTGAATACGTGGTCTGTCGTACGGTCATTTGGTAAAAAGCAAATTTGACATTTACTCAGTACATTGTCTTCACAGAGGAAATGTAGGAGTCTGCTGTTAATGATAATGCAGATGATTTTCCCAAGGTTGCTGTTGACACATATAACACAGTTATTGGGGTCAAATTTGTCTCCTCTTTTGTGGATTGGGGTGATCAGTCCTTGGTTCCACATATTGGGGAAGATGCCAGAGCTGAGGATGATGTTAAAGACTTTAAGTATAGCCTTTTGTAATTTGTGTTCTGTATATTTGATAATTTCATTGAGGATGATACCATCAACACCACAGGCCTTTTTGGGTTGGAGGGTTTGTATGTTGTCCTGTAACTCATTCAAGGTAATTGGAGAATCTAGTGGGTTCTGGTAGTCTTTAATAGTTGATTCTAAGATTTGTATTTGATCATGTATATGTTTTTGCCGTTTGTTCTTTGTTATAGAGCCAAAGAGATTGGAGAAGTGGTTTACCCATACATCTCCATTTTAGATAGATAACTCTTCGTGTTGCTGTTTGTTTAGTGTGTTCCAATTTTCCCAGAAGTGGTTAGAGTCTATGGATTCTTCAATTACATTGAGCTGATTTCTGACGTGCTGTTCCTCCTTTTTCCGTAGTGTATTTCTGTATTGTTTTAGTGATTCACCATAGTGAAGGCGTAGACTCAGGTTTTCTGTATTGTTTTAGTGATTCACCATAGTGAAGGTGTAGACTCAGGTTTTCTGTATTGTTTTAGTGATTCACCATAGTGAAGGTGTAGACTCAGGTTTTCTGGGTCTCTGTGTTTTTGGATGGACAGGTTTCTCTATTTCTTTCTTAGGTTTTTACAATCTTCATTAAACCATTTGTCATTGTTGTTCATTTTCTTTGGTTTTCTGTTTGACATTTTTAGATTTGATATGGAAGCTGAGAGGTCACATATTGTTTAGGTTTTCTACTGCGAAGTTTACACCTTCACTATTACAGTGAAATGTTTTGTCCAGGAAGTTGTCTAAGGGGATTGAATTTGTTGTTTTTTGGTAGATTTCCACACTACTTTCCTTCCATCTATAACATTTCTTAATATTATTTAGTTCCTTTGGCTTTGATGCCTCTGTTCAAGTAGACTGTGATTTTGTTGTGGTCTGATAGGGGTGTCAGTGGGCTGACTGAACACTGAGAGACTTGGTTGAGGTCAGTGATAAAGTAGTCTACAGTACTACTGCCAAGAGATGACCTATAGGTGTACCTATTATAGGAGTCCCCTCGAAGCCTACCATTGACTATGTACATACCCAGCGTGAGACAGAGCTGCAGGAGTTGTGACCTGTTTTTGTTGGTTATGTTGTCGTAGTTGTGCCTAGGGGGGCTTTTGCGAAACCTCTCCACCCCCCCCCCCCCCCCCCTCTCTCTCTCTCTCTCTCCCCCTCTCCTCCCTCTTCCTCCGCACCACAACTCAGCGTTCCATGATGTAGAGAACAGAGAAGATAGGTAACTATCAACACAGAATGCTGTCTCTCTATTTATCTCTGTTCTCTCTATTTCCTCTTTCTTTGTTTAAAAATGGTTGTAGCTGTAATCCTGTCTGGTTGGCAAAGCATGTGTGGCCAGGTTCTCTGGCTACTATCCACACACACACACACACACTCACACACACGCACGCGCACACGCACGCGCACACGCACACGCACAGGGTTCTACATTAGCCTGTTTCATTAGTAGCCATGGTGCTGCTAAGTTCAAAAAGTAAGGAGAGGCAGAATTCTTTTCCCAGATTTGCGTTACAGTTTTTTACTCTGATGAAGACAGCTTGTCTGTCAAAACGTTGGCTATTAGGTTATTACATTATTGCACCTGAGCTCCTAGAGCGTGTGGCTACTCCGTTAGCCAGCACCTAGCCTAAACAGGTGTTCTACTCCGTTAGCCAGCACCTCTCCTAAACAGGTGTTCTACTCCGTTAGCCAGCACCTCTCCTAAACAGCTGTTCTACTCCGTTAGCCAGCACCTCTCCTAAACAGGTGTTCTACTCCGTTAGCCAGCACCTAGCCTAAACAGGTGTTCTACTCCGTTAGCCAGCACCTCTCCTAAACAGGTGTTCTACTCCGTTAGCCAGCACCTAGCCTAAACAGGTGTTCTACTCCGTTAGCCAGCACCTCTCCTAAACAGGTGTGCTACTCCGTTAGCCAGCACCTCTCCTAAGCAGGTGTGCTACTCCGTTAGCCAGCACCTAGCCTAAACAGGTGTTCTACTCCGTTAGCCAGCACCTCTCCTAAACAGGTGTGCTACTCCGTTAGCCAGCACCTCTCCTAAACAGGTGTTCTACTCCGTTAGCCAGCACCTCTCCTAAACAGGTGTTCTACTCCGTTAGCCAGCACCTCTCCTAAACAGGTGTGCTACTCCGTTAGCCAGCACCTCTCCTAAACAGGTGTTCTACTCCGTTAGCCAGCACCTCTCCTAAACAGGTGTTCTACTCCGTTAGCCAGCACCTCTCCTAAACAGGTGTTCTACTCCGTTAGCCAGCACCTCTCCTAAACAGGTGTTCTACTCCGTTAGCCAGCACCTCTCCTAAACAGGTGTGCTACTCCGTTAGCCAGCACCTCTCCTAAACAGGTGTGCTACTCCGTTAGCCAGCACTTCTCCTAAACAGGTGTTCTACTCCGTTAGCCAGCACCTCTCCTAAACAGGTGTTCTACTCCGTTAGCCAGCACCTCTCCTAAACAGGTGTTCTACTCCGTTAGCCAGCACCTCTCCTAAACAGGTGTTCTACTCCGTTAGCCAGCACCTAGCCTAAACAGGTGTTCTACTCCGTTAGCCAGCACCTCTCCTAAACAGGTGTTCTACTCCGTTAGCCAGCACCTAGCCTAAACAGGTGTTCTACTCCGTTAGCCAGCACCTCTCCTAAACAGGTGTGCTACTCCGTTAGCCAGCACCTCTCCTAAACAGGTGTGCTACTCCGTTAGCCAGCACCTCTCCTAAACAGGTGTGCTACTCCGTTAGCCAGCACCTCTCCTAAGCAGGTGTGCTACTCCGTTAGCCAGCACCTAGCCTAAACAGGTGTTCTACTCCGTTAGCCAGCACCTCTCCTAAACAGGTGTGCTACTCCGTTAGCCAGCACCTCTCCTAAACAGGTGTGCTACTCCGTTAGCCAGCACCTAGCCTAAACAGGTGTTCTACTCCGTTAGCCAGCACCTAGCCTAAACAGGTGTTCTACTCCGTTAGCCAGCACCTCTCCTAAACAGGTGTTCTGCTCCGTTAGCCAGCACCTAGCCTAAACAGGTGTTCTACTCCGTTAGCCAGCACCTAGCCTAAACAGGTGTTCTACTCCGTTAGCCAGCACCTCTCCTAAACAGGTGTTCTACTCCGTTAGCCAGCACCTCTCCTAAACAGGTGTTCTACTCCGTTAGCCAGCACCTCTCCTAAACAGGTGTTCTACTCCGTTAGCCAGCACCTCTCCTAAACAGGTGTTCTACTCCGTTAGCCAGCACCTAGCCTAAACAGGTGTTCGACTCCGTTAGCCAGCACCTAGCCTAAACAGGTGTGCTACTCCGTTAGCCAGCACCTCTCCTAAACAGGTGTTCTACTCCGTTAGCCAGCACCTCTCCTAAACAGGTGTTCTACTCCGTTAGCGAGCACCTCTCCTAAACAGGTGTTCTACTCCGTTAGCCAGCACCTCTCCTAAACAGTTGTTCTACTCCGTTAGCCAGCACCTAGCCTAAACAGGTGTTCTACTCCGTTAGCCAGCACCTAGCCTAAACAGGTGTGCTACTCCGTTAGCCAGCACCTCTCCTAAACAGGTGTTCTACTCCGTTAGCCAGCACCTCTCCTAAACAGGTGTTCTACTCCGTTAGCCAGCACCTCTCCTAAACAGGTGTTCTACTCCGTTAGCCAGCACCTAGCCTAAACAGGTGTTCTACTCCGTTAGCCAGCACCTAGCCTAAACAGGTGTTCTACTCCGTTAGCCAGCACCTAGCCTAAACAGGTGTTCTACTCCGTTAGCCAGCACCTAGCCTAAATAGGTGTTCTACTCCGTTAGCCAGCACCTAGCCTAAACAGGTGTGTGTTTCTTTTCGCCTCCAGATTGTCCTATCATTGTTACCTTGATGATGTAGAACACATCACTAGAGAGTGGGCCAGACAGAACAAAAACAAGACAGACCACTAGAGAGTGGGCCAGACAGAATACAAACCAGAATGCATCACTAGAGAGTGGGCCAGACAGAACAAAAACAAGACAGATCACTAGAGAGTGGGCCAAACAGAACAAAAACAAGACAGACCACTAGAGAGTGGGCCAGACAGAACAAAACTAGACACATCACTAGAGAGTGGGCCAGACAGAATAAAAACAGAACACGTCACTAGAGAGTGGGCCAGACAGAATAAAAACCAGAACACGTCACTAGAGAGTGGGCCAGACAGAATAAAAACCAGAACACGTCACTAGAGAGTGGGCCAGACAGAATACAAACCAGAACACGTCACTAGAGAGTGGGCCAGACAGAATAAAAACCAGAACACGTCACTAGAGAGTGGGCCAGACAGAATACAAACCAGAACACATCACTAGAGAGTGGGCCAGACATTATAATAAAACCAGAACACATCACTAGAGAGTGGGCCAGACATTATAATAAAACCAGAACACGTCACTAGAGAGTGGGCCAGACAGAATACAAACCAGAACACATCACTAGAGAGTGGGCCAGACAGAATACAAACCAGAACACGTCACTAGAGAGTGGGCCAGACAGAATACAAACCAGAACACGTCACTAGAGAGTGGGCCAGACATTATAATAAAACCAGAACACATCACTAGAGAGTGGGCCAGACATTATAATAAAACCAGAACACGTCACTAGAGAGTGGGCCAGACAGAATACAAACCAGAACACATCACTAGAGAGTGGGCCAGACAGAATACAAACCAGAACACGTCACTAGAGAGTGGGCCAGACAGAATACAAACCAGAACACGTCACTAGAGAGTGGGCCAGACATTATAATAAAACCAGAACACGTCACTAGAGAGTGGGCCAGACAGAATACAAACCAGAACACATCACTAGAGAGTGGGCCAGACAGAATACAAACCAGAACACATCACTAGAGAGTGGGCCAGACAGAATACAAACCAGAACACATCACTAGAGAGTGGGCCAGACAGAATACAAACCAGAACATATCGCTAGAGAGTGGGCCAGACAGAATACAAACCAGAACATATCGCTAGAGAGTGGGCCAGACAGAATACAAACCAGAACACATCACTAGAGAGTGGGCCAGACATTATAATAAAACCAGAACACGTCACTAGAGAGTGGGCCAGACAGAATACAAACCAGAACATATCACTAGAGAGTGGGCCAGACAGAATACAAACCAGAACACATCACTAGAGAGTGGGCCAGACAGAATACAAACCAGAACATATCGCTAGAGAGTGGGCCAGACAGAATACAAACCAGAACACATCACTAGAGAGTGGGCCAGACAGAATACAAACCAGAACACATCACTAGAGAGTGGGCCAGACAGATATATAAACCAGAACACATCACTAGAGAGTGGGCCAGACAGATATATAAACCAGAACACATCACTAGAGAGTGGGCCAGACAGAATACAAACCAGAACACATCACTAGAGAGTGGGCCAGACAGATATATAAACCAGAACACGTCACTAGAGAGTGGGCCAGACAGATATATAAACCAGAACACGTCACTACGTCCTCAGGCCTCTACTGCACCACTACCACATATCTACAGTACTAAATCCATGTTTACATAGAGCGAATGTTATCGTGTGTTTGTATGCATGTGTCTATGTTTGTGTCGCTTCACAGTCCCCGCTGTTCCATAAGGTGTATTTTTATCTGTTATTTAAATCTGATTATACTGCTGCATCAGTTACCTGATGTGGAATAGAGTTCCATGTAGTCATGGCTCTATGTAGTACTGTGCTCCTCCCATAGTCTGTTCTGGACTTGGGGACTGTGAAGACACCTCTGGTGGCATGTCTTGTGGGGTATACATGGGTGTCTGAGCTGTGTGCCAGTAGTTCAAACAGACAGTTCAGTGCTTTCAACATGTCAATACCTCTCATGAATACAATTAGTGATGAAGTCAATCTCTCCTCCACTTTGAGCCGGGAGAGATTGACATTCATATTATTATTTTTTTATTTTTTTTATTTACCCTTTATTTATACAGGTTTTTCTCATTGAGATAAAATCTATTTTTTAAAAGAGAGACCTGGTCCAACAGCAGCAGGGGGATAAAATATTGAATTTGGCCTTTACTACTTCAAAGTTAGCTCTCTGTGTCCATCCAAGGGCCAGCCGTGCTGCTCTGTTCTGAGCCAGTTGTAATTTTCCCAAGTCCCTTTTTGTGGCACCTGACCACACGACTGAACAGTAGTCAGGGTGTGACAAAACTAGGGCCTGTAGGACCTGCCTTGTTGATAGTGTTGTTAAGAAGGTAGAGCTGGGCTTTATTATGGACAGACTTCTCCCCATCTTAGCTACTGTTGTATCAGTATGTTTTGACCAGGACAGTTTACAATCCAGGGCTACTCCAATCAGTTTAGTCTCCTCAACTTGCTCAATTTCCACGTTATTCATTATGAGATGTAGTTAAGGTTTAGGGCTTAGTGAATGATTGGTTCCAAATACAATGCTTTTAGTTTCAGAAATATTTAGGACTAGCTTATTCCTTGTCACCCACTCTGAACCTAACTGCAGCTCTTTGTTGAGTGTTGCAGTCATTTCAGTCGCTGTAGTAGCTGACGTGTATAGTGTTGAGTCATCCACATACATAGACACACTGGCTTTGCTCAAATAATTAGTAGGAAACAGCTTTGCCATATTATAATGTCGTCTAAATAACTTTAGAGATGGTACTGTTGCCATTACTATTACTAGTAAAGTTCATAAAAAATATCTAACAATGCTAATGTTAGCTAGCTAAAATCTTTCTTAGCTGGCTAAAATACTCCTTAATCTTTGTTAGCTAGCTAAAATACTCCTCAATCTGTGTTAGCTAGCTAAAATACTCCTCAATCTTTGTTAGCTAGCTAAAATACTCCTCAATCTTTGTTAGCTGGCTAAAATACTCCTCAATCTTTGTTAGCTAGCTAAAATACTTCTCAATCTTTGTTAGCTAGCTAAAATACTCATCAATCTTTGTTAGCTAGCTAAAATACGCCTCAATCTTTGTTAGCTAGCTAAAATACGCCTCAATCTTTGTTAGCTAGCTAAAATACTCATCAATCTTTGTTAGCTAGCTAAAATACTCCTCAATCTTTGTTAGCTGGCTAAAATACTCCTCAATCTTTGTTAGCTAGCTAAAATACGCCTCAATCTTTGTTAGCTAGCTAAAATACGCCTCAATCTTTGTTAGCTAGCTAAAATACTCATCAATCTTTGTTAGCTAGCTAAAATACTCCTCAATCTTTGTTAGCTAGCTAAAATACTCCTCAATCTTTGTTAGCTAGCTAAAATACTCCTCAATCTTTGTTAGCTGGCTAAAATTATACTGCATCATCTAATTAAATAACTAGCCGGACTCTTTGCTTTTCACCCCTTACCTGCATGTACACAGTACTTCAATCAATCACCTAACTAAACCTACATGTACATATTACTACAATCAATCACCTAACCAAACCTACATGTACACAGTACTACAATCAATCACC
>NW_024057823.1:0-17500 GCF_016432855.1 Salvelinus namaycush | reverse complement strand
ATGCGAAATCCACTTTTTTTTTGGAGCTGAAAGACGATGGCCAAAGCTTAACGATGCACAATGATGTAAGTAAATAAGTCATTGTTTTAGTCAAATTATGATATATTTGGGTTTGAAGTGACAAATCTTGGGATTTTTTTTTCGTGAGTTTTCCCGTTTCTTTTTTCAATGAGATGAAGTGCCATTTCATTTCAGCCTACGTTTCGTTTCAGGGTTTTATTTAACTGTGACCACCCAGCAGCATGGCAATGCTTATTGATCAGAAACACCTGCTGCAAAAGTTGTCTGAAAGCTAAACAGCTGTTCTCTGTAGCTTGGGTTTCCACGAGAAAAAACAGCCACCAAATCAACATTGGCTATATTGTACAAATGTATTCAAATATAAATGATCTTTTAGGTCTTAAATTAAGGTTAAGGTTAGGCATTAGGGTTATCAGTGTGGTTAAGGTTAGGCATTAGGGTTATCAGTGTGGTTAAGGTTAAGGTTAGGCATTAAGGTTATCAGTGTGGTTAAGGTTAGGCATTAGGGTTATCAGTGTGGTTAAGGTTAGGCATTAGGGTTATCAGTGTGGTTAAGGTTAGGCATTAGGGTTATCAGTGTGGTTAAGGTTAGGCATTAGGGTTATCAGTGTGGTTAAGGTTAGGCATTAGGGTTATCAGTGTGGTTAAGGTTAGGCATTAGGGTTATCAGTGTGGTTAAGGTTAAGGTTAGGCATTAAGGTTATCAGTGTGGTTAAGGTTAGGCATTAGGGTTATCAGTGTGGTTAAGGTTAGGCATTAGGGTTATCAGTGTGGTTAAGGTTAGGCATTAGGGTTATCAGTGTGGTTAAGGTTAGGCATTAGGGTTATCAGTGTGGTTAAGGTTAGGCATTAGGGTTATCAGTGTGGTTAAGGTTAGGCATTAGGGTTATCAGTGTGGTTAAGGTTAGGCATTAGGGTTATCAGTGTGGTTAAGGTTAAGGTTAGGCATTAAGGTTATCAGTGTGGTTAAGGTTAGGCATTAGGGTTATCAGTGTGGTTAAGGTTAGGCATTAGGGTTATCAGTGTGGTTAAGGTTAGGCATTAGGGTTATCAGTGTGGTTAGGGTTAAGGTTAGGCATTAGGGTTATCAGTGTGGTTAAGGTTAGGCATTAGGGTTATCAGTGTGGTTAAGGTTAGGCATTAGGGTTATCAGTGTGGTTAAGGTTAGGCATTAGGGTTATCAGTGTGGTTAAGGTTAGGTATTAGGGTTATCAGTGTGGTTAAGGTTAGGCATTAAGGTTATCAGTGTGGTTAGGGTTAAGGTTAGGCATTAGGGTTATCAGTGTGGTTAAGGTTAGGCATTAGGGTTATCAGTGTGGTTAAGGTTAGGCATTAGGGTTATCAGTGTGGTTAAGGTTAGGCATTAAGGTTATCAGTGTGGTTAGGGTTAAGGTTAGGCATTAGGGTTATCAGTGTGGTTAAGGTTAGGCATTAAGGTTATCAGTGTGGTTAAGGTTAGGCATTAAGGTTATCAGTGTGGTTAAGGTTAGGTATTAGGGTTATCAGTGTGGTTAAGGTTAAGGTTAGGCATTAGGGTTATCAGTGTGGTTAAGGTTAGGTATTAGGGTTATCAGTGTGGTTAAGGTTAGGCATTAGGGTTATCAGTGTGGTTAAGGTTAGGCATTAGGGTTATCAGTGTGGTTAAGGTTAAGGTTAGGCATTAGGGTTATCAGTGTGGTTAAGGTTAAGGTTAGGCATTAGGGTTATCAGTGTGGTTAAGGTTAGGCATTAGGGTTATCAGTGTGGTTAAGGTTAGGCATTAGGGTTATCAGTGTGGTTAAGGTTAATGTTAGGCATTAAGGTTATCAGTGTGGTTAAGGTTAGGCATTAGGGTTAGCAGTGTGGTTAGGGTTAAGGTTAGGCATTAAGGTTATCAGTGTGGTTAAGGTTAGGCATTAGGGTTATCAGTGTGGTTAAGGTTAGGCATTAGGGTTATCAGTGTGGTTAAGGTTAGGTATTAGGGTTATCAGTGTGGTTAAGGTTAGGCATTAGGGTTATCAGTGTGGTTAAGGTTAGGCATTAGGGTTATCAGTGTGGTTAAGGTTAGGCATTAGGGTTATCAGTGTGGTTAAGGTTAGGCATTAGGGTTATCAGTGTGGTTAAGGTTAGGCATTAGGGTTATCAGTGTGGTTAAGGTTAGGCATTAGGGTTATCAGTGTGGTTAAGGTTAGGCATTAGGGTTATCAGTGTGGTTAAGGTTAGGCATTAGGGTTATCAGTGTGGTTAAGGTTAGGCATTAGGGTTATCAGTGTGGTTAAGGTTAGGCATTAGGGTTATCAGTGTGGTCAGGGTTAGGCTAATGTTAGCAGCGTGGTTAAGGTTAGGGTTAAGGTTAGGGTTAAAATCAGACTTTAAGAAGAGAATGTGGAAATAGCTGGGGTTTATGACTTTGTGGTTGTGGTAACTAGTGATGACCCATCACTTGGCAACCTTTCCATGGAGCAAATTACCAAACCGTTCAATAGCTAGGCTATCCATATTACCAAACCGTTCAATAGCTAGGCTATCCATATTACCAAAATGTTCAATAATTAGGCTATCCATATTACCAAAATGTTCAATAGCTAGGCTATCCATTTTACCAAAACATTCAATAGCTAGGCTATCCATATTACCAAAATGTTCAATAGCTAGGCTATCCATATCACCAAAACATTCAATAGCTAGGCTATCCATATCACCAAAACATTCAATAGCTAGGCTATCCATATTACCAAAATGTTCAATAGCTAGGCTATCCATATTACCAAAATGTTCAATAGCTAGGCAATCCATATTACCAAACCGTTCAATAGCTAGGCTCGGAGCTCCCGACTGGGGCAGCAGTCTAAGGCACTGCATCACAGTGCTAGAGGCGTCACTACAGACCCTGGTTCAATCCTAGTCTGTATCACAACCGGCCGTGATCAGGAGTACCATAGGCACAATTGGCCCAGCGACATCCTGTTTAGGGTTTGGCCGGGTTATGCGGTCATTATAAATAAAGACACTGTAGAAACATTGCTAAGGCAGGTCTGAATGAATCCCAACGCCAGTTGACTACAGAATGTTTAGTTTTTTCCACTTCAGGATGTTTTTATACTGGAAATTACTTCAGTGGTTAAACATTGATAATATCAGGACTGAAGCTTAACCCCAACATTCTGTCTAAATTAACCCCAACATTCTGTCTAAATTAACCCCAAAATTCTGTCTAAATTAACCCCAAAATTCTGTCTAGATTAACCTCAACATTCTGTCTAAATTAACCCCAAAATTCTGTCTAAATTAACCTCCACATTCTGTCTGAAATTAACCCCAACATTCTGTCTGAAATTAACCCCAACATTCTGTCTGAAATTAACCCCAACATTCTGTCTGAAATTAACCCCAACATTCTGTCTGAAATTAACCCCAACATTCTGTCTGAAATTAACCCCAACATTCTGTCTGAAATTAACCCCAACATTCTGTCTAAATTAACCTCCACATTCTGTCTAAATTAACCCCAAAATTATGTCTAAATTAATCCCTAACATTCTGTCTAAATTAACCCCAACATTCTGTCTAAATGAACCCCAACATTCTGTCTAAATTAACCCCAAAATTCTGTCTAAATTATCCCCAAAATTCTGTCTAGATTAACCTCAACATTCTGTCTAAATTAACCTCAACATTCTGTCTAAATTAACCCCAACATTCTGTCTAAATTAACCCCAACATTCTATCTAAATTAACCTCCACATTCTGTCTAAATTAACCCCAAAATTATGTCTAGATTAACCTCAACGTTCTGTCTAAATTAACCCCTAACATTCTGTCTAAATTAACCTCAACATTCTGTCTAAATTAACCCCAAAATTCTCTCTAAATTAAAGCCTACATTATGTCTAAATTAACCCCAAAATCTGTCTAAATTAACCCCAACATTCTGTCTAAATTAAGCCCAACATCCTGTCTAAATTAACCTCAACATTCTGTCTAAATTAACCCCAAAATTCTCTCTAAATTAAAGCCTACATTATGTCTAAATTAACCCCAAAATCTGTCTAAATTAACCCCAACATTCTGTCTAAATTAACCTCAACATTCTGTCATCTCGGCCAGGCCTGTTTAGCACCGTCAAAGTTTTACTGTCATTTGTTCCTGTTTATCAATCAATTTTTTTCAATCAATTTTATTTTATATAGCCCTTCGTACATCAGCTAATATCTCGAAGTGCTGTACAGAAACCCAGCCTAAAACCCCAAACAGCTAGTAATGCAGGTGTAGAAGCACGGTGGCTAGGAAAAACTCGTTCGTCGGTCCATAAGAAGCTGATCTTGGGGAATGTTGGACAAATCTGAACCATATTTGTGGCGCATGGGGCTCGGCGAGGTTCAGAGAGTGGAAGTATAAATCTAACACGCTGTATTTCCTCTGTAACACAATGTGTCAGGGCTTTAGACTTTATGTATCCCCCACATCCTCAACACACAGCCACCACACACACACACACACACACACACACACACACACACACACACACACGCACCACGCACTCGCACTCGCACACATACGTCTCACAGAAATATCCAAATCTACATTATGTACATAGATGCATGAATGGTAAAGACAAGTTAGGGGACTAACTGTGCTGGCCGGTTTAGTAAAGACCCGGAATATGAAAGAACTGCAGTTCAACCTTTTACAGAACACAGAGGGGCGTGGCACTGTAGTGTGGAGCGATTTGTTAGATAGTTTGACTGACGAGGAGAGGAGAGGGGAGCAGAGGAGAGGAGAGGAGAGGAGAGGAGAGGAGAGGAGAGGAGAGGAGAGGAGAGAGGGTGTAGAGGGTAGAGAGGGTAGAGAGGGTGTAGAATGTAGAGAGGGTAGAGAGGGTGTAGAATGTAGAGAGGGTGTAGAATGTAGAGAGGGTAGAGAGGGTGTAGAGGGTAGAGAGGGTAGAAAGGGTGTAGAATGTAGAGAGGGTGTAGAGGGTAGAGAGGGTGTAGAGGGTAGAGAGGGTGTAGAGGGTAGAGAGGGTAGAGAGGGTGTAGAGGGTAGAGACAGTGTAGAGAGGGTGTAGAGGGTAGAGAGGGTAGAGAGGGTGTAGAGGGTAGAGAGGGTGTAGAGTGTAGAGAGGGTAGAGAGGGTGTAGAGGGTAGAGAGGGTAGAAAGGGTGTAGAATGTAGAGAGGGTGTAGAGGGTAGAGAGGGTAGAGAGGGTGTAGAGGGTAGAGAGGGTGTAGAGGGTAGAGAGGGTGTAGAGGGTAGAGAGGGTGTAGAATGTAGAGAGGGTAGAGAGGGTGTAGAGGGTAGAGAGGGTAGAAAGGGTGTAGAATGTAGAGAGGGTAGAGAGGCTGTAGAGGGTAGAGAGGGTAGAGAGGGTGTAGAATGTAGAGAGGGTAGAGAGGGTGTAGAGGGTAGAGAGGGTAGAAAGGGTGTAGAATCTAGAGAGGGTGTAGAGGGTAGAGAGGGTGTAGAGGGTAGAGAGGGTGTAGAGGGTAGAGAGGGTGTAGAGGGTAGAGAGGGTGTAGAATGTAGAGAGGGTAGAGAGGGTAGAGAGGGTGTAGAGGGTAAAGAGGGTAGAGAGGCTGTAGAGGGTAGAGAGGGTAGAGAGGCTGTAGAGGGTAGAGAGGGTAGAGAGGGTGTAGAGGGTAGAGAGGGTAGAGATGGTGTAGAGAGGGTAAAGATGCCTTCTACAGTAGAGAAAGGGTGGCAGGGAATATTCATACATTTGCCCTCCTGTCCTCACACCTAGACACCTTATGAATCACCTTCTTTTGAAACACTTAGAACATCAAACGCTCGGACAGAGTTTCTAAACATTCTGGGAAAAAAAGTTTAAACTGATTCATGAAACAGTCTTATTCTCAATGGTAATAATAGTGTAATTATGGACCTCAGAAGTTTACACACTGTCGTTGTCAACCGATGTAAATATATCTGCCCCGTGTTAGTTTCCTATGCTGTCATCCGTGGGAAAACACATTGAGACAAAATGTTTAACATCAAAAGCACCATAGGCCACCACGGCAGAGGCAAAAATAACTACTTTCATACAGAGGGTGATGGTGTTAGTGAAACGTTCCACCTATTTAAATGTTGCCAAGTTAGCGTTTTTTAAACAAAGGCTACAGGGCTGGGCCAATCATCACTCCATCCAGTCTTAGTCTTGAGACTAACTGACAAAGTAGAAACAGTTGTGTGAGTGTGTGTGTGTGTGTGTGTGTGTGTGTGTGTGTGTGTGTGTGTGTGTGTGTGTGTGTGTGTGTGTGTGTGTGTGTGTGTGTGTGTGTGTGTGTGTGTGTGTGTGTGTGCGTGTGTGTGTGTGTGTGTGCGTGTGTGTGTGTGCGTGTGTGCGTGCGTGCGTGCGTGCGTGCGTGCGTGCGTGCGTAAAGGAGAGGTCCCTAAGCCGTTTCCTCACCACAGAAGTGCATGATGCGTCTAGAGAGGCAAAGTGTGCCTATTAATTCCAACAGTCATACATCCCGTCTCAAACCACGACCATGTTACAAAACGTCTGTGTTATGAAAAAAACATTGTTAATTAAGAAGTTAAACTTAGGAACAATGACGTGGCGTGAGAGAGCGAACTGACGTTTCCAATCGGCCTCGGTTTCAAATGTCAATTTCCCATCCATTTTTTTTCACTTTACAGGATTTGCCATTTTTTGGTGAACTAACTATGGGATAATAAACGAGGGGCTACGCGTTCAGTGGAAAACAATGAACAACGTGGTAGTTATTCTCCAGAAAACGCATAGATCCTCGAGTTGATTATCCCTTTCATACCATGGCTATAATTTAACACGTTTGCCGCTAGAAATGTGTTCACCGTCCAACGAAGTAGCTAGCAATTATACTAGCTACAGTAGTTGTTGTGGTAACCAAACAAAACAGACTTGCTAGTTTAGCTAACCAAACCACCAGTCCTATAGCTTGCTATTATGAAAATCTAATTCAACAACGCCAGTAATGTTTTCAATTCGACTTCTGCTTTCAAAAGCAGCTCAAAACATAGAACATGTAAGAACAGTAGCCATCTACCGTGCTGATATACTGTGCATTATAAGGAAATAATGCACACTCTAGAATGCCCTTCAAGCCAATCAGAAACAAGTATTCAATAATGCCATGGTATAAGTCAAAATAAATGTCTAAATTTGGCAACGGTTCTCTATAGTCTGCTGCAATGTAATTATTATTCAGCATAATGAGTAAAGGGGCGTAAATATGTTGGTGCTAATTTTTCCGTTTGTTGTCTTCATTTATTGTGTTAATTAACTAGCAAAATTAGCGATTCAAAATGTAGACTAAGTTATTTGTCAAGTTCTCGTTACATTTACATTTACATTTAAGTCATTTAGCAGACGCTCTTATCCAGAGCGACTTACAAGTTGGAAAACAATGTGTTACAATGTGAATGTATTAAATTCTGAAAACCCTTTTATTCCCGTTTGTTTTGTAAGCCGTTTCTATGTCGGAGCTTCCTTCCTGGAGCCTGACTGTAGCCTACACTCTTAGGGGAAAAAAGGTTCCTTAAAGAAACAAAAGGGTTTCATTGCTTCATACACGGAACCCCTAACTGTTCTATATAGAACCCTTTGATCAGAACCCTAGAGGTTATTATTCACTGAACCAGAGTGGTTCCATGTAGAACCCTGCATGGGCTATTTAGGAATTACTCCTACTATTAAATAGTAATATTTTGAGGTAAGAATATAATTTAATTAACTATTAAATAATGGACAAAAGAATACCAGCACGTTTAAAAAAAAAAATATTGTCATTATATTCTAACATATACTGAAGAAAAATGTAAAAGGAAGATGCAACGATTTTACTGAGTTACAGCTCATATAAGGAAATCAGTCAATTGAAATAAATTCATTAGGGCCTAATCTATGGATTCACATGATGGGCAGCCAGGCCCAGCCAATCAGAATATGTTTTACACCACAAAATGGCTTTATTACAGACAGAAATAATCCTCGCTTTCATCAGCTGTCCGGGTGGCTGGTGTCAGACGATCACGCAGCTGAAGAAGCCGGATGTGGAGGTGCTGGGCTGGAGTAGTGACGCGTGGTCTACGGTTCTGAGGCCGGCTGCCAAATTCTCTAAAACAACTTTTGGAGGCGGCTTATGGTAGAGAAATTAACTTTAAATGTTATGACAACAGCTCTGGTGGACATTCCTGCAGTCAGCATTCCAATTGCTGCTCCCTCAATACTTGAGAAATCTGTGGCGTTGTGTTGTGTGACAAAACTCCACATTTTAGAGTGGCCTTTTCTTGTCCCCAGCACAAGGTGCACCTGTGTAATAACCATGCTGTTTAATCAGCTTCTTGATGTGTCACACCTGTCAAATGGATGGATTATTTTGGCAAAGGAGAAATGGTCACTAACAGGGATGTAAACAGAGAAATAAGCTTTCTGTGCATATGGAACATTTCAGGGATCTTGTATTTCAGCTCATGAAACATGGCACCAACACTTCAGTATAGTTTTGAAATAAGCACTGGTGGTCAGGGAGGCATCTCTTTGTTTGATTGATGGCCCACGTCAACTCTGGCTGACTTCTTTACACTATAACACACTACACTACAATATACTACACTACAATACACTACAATATACTACACTACAATATACGACACCAAACTACACTATACTACAATACACTACACTACAATATACTACACTACAATACACTACAATATACTACACTACAATATACTACACTACAATATACTACACTACAATACACTACACCAAAGTACACTATACTACAATACACTACACTACAATATACTATACTACAACACAATATACTACACTACAATACACTACACTACACCAAACTACACTATACTACAATACACTACAATACACCACACTACACTATACTACAATACACCACACTACAATATACTACACTACAATACAATATACTACACTACAATAGAATACACTACAATACAATATACTACAATACAATACAATATACTACAACACAATACAATATACTACAATACAATACAATATACTACAACACAATACAATACACCACACTACAATACAATATACTACACTACAATACACTACAATACACCAAACTACACTATACTACAATACACTACACTACAATATACTACAATACAATACAATATACTACAACACAATACAATATACTACAACACAATACAATATACTACACTACACTACAATATACTATACTACAATACACTACAATACCCTACACTACAATATACTACACTATAATACACTACAATACCCTACACTGCAATATACTACACTACACTACACCAAACTACACTATACTACAATACACTACACTACAATATACTACAATACAATACAATATACTACAACACAATACAATATACTACAACATAATACAATATACTACACTACACTACAATATACTATGCTACAATACACTACAATACCCTACACTACAATATACTACACTACACCAAACTACACTACACTACAATATACTACACTACACTACACCAAACTACACTATACTACAATACACTACAAAACAATAAGCTACAACCCAATACACTACACTACAATATACTACACTACAATACACCAAACTACACTATACTACAATACACTACAATACACCAAACTACACTATACTACAATACACTACAATACACCAAACTACACTATACTACAATACACTACAATACACCAAACTACACTACAATACACCACAACATACTATACTACACTACAACACACCCCAATATACTATACTACACTACAATACGCTACAATATACTACACTATGCTACACTACACTACACCAAACCACACTATACTGCACTACAATACACTACACTATACTACACTACAATACAATATACTACAACACAATACAATATACTACGATAAAATATACTACAGCACAATAAAATATACTACAATACAATACCCTACACTACAATATACTACACTACAATACACTACACTACACTATGCTACAATACAATAAGCCACAACACAATACACTACACTACACTACAATACAATATACTACAACAAAATACAATATACTACAATACAATATACTACAACACAATACAATATGCTACAATACAATATACTACAACACAATACAATATATTACAATACAATACACTACACTACAATATACTACACTACAATACACTACACTATACTACACCACAATACACTACACTACAATACACTACACCAAACTACACTACACTACAATAAGCTAAAACACAATACACTACAATATACTACAACACAATACAATACACTACAATATACAACAACACAATACACTACAATACAACATACTTTGTCCATTAGTTACAGTAAACAACAGAAATGTGTATTTTGCTCCCCCAAACCGTAGACCTCATACATACAGCTGAGGCAAACACAGGTTCAAGCTATTTAACCTCCCGCACTGTGGGGTTAAGGGCCTTGCTCATGTAACGGATGTGAAATGCCTAGCTAGTTAGCGGTGGTGCGAGCTAGCAGCCTTTCAGTCGGTTACGTCACTTGCTCTGAAACCTTGAAGTAGTGGTTCCCCTTGCTCTGCAAGGGCCGCGGCTTTTGTGGAGCGATGGGTAACGACGCTTCGTGGGTGACTGTTGTTGATGTGTGCAGAGGGTCCCTGGTTCGCGCCCGTGTCGGGGCGAGGGGACGGTTTAAAGTTATACTGTTACACTCAAGGGCCCAACGGTAAGGGAATGTTTTGAGGATGTGAACCCAGCAGCCGTCCAGATGTCAGATCAATTCCACCTGCTTTTTTTCCCCAGCGCACGGCCCGGGATTTCGAACCCGGACACCTTTCGGCCACAGATCCAACTCCTTAGCCGCTGGGTTCCCTGATTTACTGGTTCCAAAGACGAAGACAAAAGGAGCAAAACATGCGTTTATCTTCCACAAAATGGAGACAAAATGCTTTGCAGAAATATAAGTATTATGATGTAATAGAATTTACATGCAGTTGTTATCAGCAGCGGGCGAAAGAGAGATCCTCAAATAGTTCCGGGTTACTATGTTAAAACAAGTCCTGTAACGATTGACTAACTCAGTCAGAAAGTCTTCTAACGGCTTCATGAAACATAGGCTAGTCCCTTCAATTGACTCTAATTGCCAATGTCAAGGTCTTTAGCTATATTTAGCATAGTCCATTTTTTTTTTTAACTATGTTTACTTGAAAAAGTTAGCTGGCTAGCTTATAAAGTGGTGAGTTAAAGGAGCCTAGCTTTTTTTCAGCTTAGCTAGCTAGCTAGCGTACAAATGGGCTCAAATTCTCATAACATTTCAACATTATTTATCTAGCCTATAGTTTATCACATGACTTTGGCATCATATATTTGAAATATATAATCAACTTTGCATACCTTAATACACAACAACAACAAAAAGAACGGGCTTATTGGTAAACTACCTTCGCGTTGGTTCAACGGCCGTCCTCTTGCGTAGTTGCGTTGTCAAACTGGAAAGGATTGGCAGTTGGTTTTGGAATTGACTTCGGAAATTATTCAAACCCCTTGACGATATTCCACATTTTGTTGTGTTACAGCGTCAATTCAACATTTATTTTTATTTTTTATTTTTTTATCTACACACAATGACAAAGGGAAAACAATTTTTTAAGAAATGTTTCTGAATTTATTAGAAAATTAATTCCAGCAATATCTAATTTACATAAGTAGACACACCCCTGAGTCAAAACATGTTAGAATCACCTTTGGCAGCGATTTAACCTGAGTCTTTCTGGGTAAATCTCTTAGAAATGTGCAACCTGGATTGATATACAATATTTGCACAATATTCTTTTTTAAATTCTTCAAGCTCTGTCAAGTTTGTTGTTGATCATTGCTAGACAGTCATTTTCAAGTGTTGCTATAGATTTTCAAGCCGATTTAAGTCAAAACTGCAAATATGCCACTGAGAAACATTCGATGTCCTTGGTAAGCAACTCCAGTGTAGATTTGGCCTTGTGTTTTAGGTTATTGTCCTGCTGAAAGGTGAACTAATCTCCCAGTGTCTGGTGGAAAGCAGACTGAACCAGGTTTTCCTCTAGGATTTGGCCTTGTGTTTTAGGTTATTGTCCTGCTGAAAGGTGAACTAATCTCCCAGTGTCTGTTAGAAAGCAGACTGAACCAGGTTTTCCTCTAGGATTTGGCCTTGTGTTTTAGGTTATTGTCCTGCTGAAAGGTGAACTAATCTAGCAGTGTCTGTTGGAAAGCAGACTGAACCAGGTTTTCCTCTAGGATTTGGCCTTGTGTTTTAGGTTATTGTCCTGCTGAAAGGTGAATTCATCTCCCAGTGTCTGTTGGAAAGCAGACTGAACCAGGTTTTCCTCTAGGATTTGGCCTTGTGTTTTAGGTTATTGTCCTGCTGAAAGGTGAATTCATCTCCCAGTGTCTGTTAGAAAGCAGACTGAACCAGGTTTTCCTCTAGGATTTGGCCCTGTGTTTTAGGTTATTGTCCTGCTGAAAGGTGAACTAATCTCCCAGTGTCTGTTAGAAAGGAGACTGAACCAGGTTTTCCTCTAGGATTTGGCCTTGTGTTTTAGGTTATTGTCCTGCTGAAAGGTGAATTCATCTCCCAGTGTCTGTTGGAAAGCAGACGGAACCAGGTTTTCCTCTAGGATTTGGCCTGTGCTTAGCTCTATTCCATTTATTTTGATCCTAAAAAAACTCCCTAGTCCTTAACGATGACAAGCATACCTGTAACAAAGATTCAGCCACAACCATGCTTGAAAATACGAAGAGTAATTTGATGGGGTTAATGATGGGGTTAATGATGGGGTTAATGATGGGGTTAATGATGGGGTTAATGATGGGGTTAATGATGGGGTAATGATGGGGTTAATGATGGGGTTAATGATGGGGTTAATGATGGGGTTAATGATGGGGTTAATGATGGGTTAATGATGGGGTTAATGATGGGGTTAATGATGGGGTTAATGATGAGGTTAATGATGGGGTTAATGATGGGGTAATGATGGGGTTAATGATGGGGTTAATGATGGGTTAATGATGGGGTTAATGATGGGGTTAATGATGGGGTTAATGATGGGGTTAATGATGGGGTTAATGATGGGGTTAATGATGGGGTTAATGATGGGGTAATGATGGGGTTAATGATGGGGTTAATGATGGGGTTAATGCTGGGGTTAATGCTGGGGTTAATGATGGGGTTAATGATGGGGTTAATGATGGGGTTAATGATGGGGTTAATGATGGGGTTAATGATGAGGTTAATGATGGGGTTAATGATGGGGTTAATGATGGGGTTAATGATGGGGTTAATGATGGGGTTAAATACATTCATATTTGTTTTTTGTTCCTTATATTTCTTATATCTCACAGACACTTCAGGACGATGTGTTATTCAATGGGTTTCTATTGGCTAATAGCAGTAAGGACTGTTATGCAATGTGTTTCTATTGGCTAATAGCAGTAAGAACTGTCTGTTATTCAATGTGTTTCTATTGGCTAATAGCAGTAAGGACTATCTGTTATTCAATGTGTTTCTATTGGCTAATAGCAGTAAGAACTGTCTGTTATTCAATGTGTTTCTATTGACTAATAGCAGTAAGGACTATCTGTTATTCAATGTGTTTCTATTGGCTAATAGCAGTAAGAACTGTCTGTTATTCAATGTGTTTCTATTGGCTAATAGCAGTAAGGACTATCTGTTATTCAATGTGTTTCTATTGGCTAATAGCAGTAAGGACTATCTGTTATTCAATGTGTTTCTATTGGCTAATAGCAGTAAGGACTATCTGTTATTCAATGTGTTTCTATTGGCTAATAGCAGTAAGGACTATCTGTTATTCAATGTGTTTCTATTGGCTAATAGCAGTAAGGACTATCTGTTATTCAATGTGTTTCTATTGGCTAATAGCAGTAAGGACTATCTGTTATTCAATGTGTTTCTATTGGCTAATAGCAGTAAGGACTATCTGTTATTCAATGCGTTTCTATTGGCTAATAGCAGTAAGGACTATCTGTTATTCAATGTGTTTCTATTGGCTAATAGCAGTAAGGACTGTCTGTTATTCAATGTGTTTCTATTGGCTAATAGCAGTAAGGACTGTCTGTTATTCAATGTGTTTCTATTGGCTAATAGCAGTAAGGACTGTTATTCAATGGGTTTCTATTGGCTAATAGCAGTAAGGACTATCTGTTATTCAATGTGTTTCTATTGGCTAATAGCAGTAAGGACTGTTATTCAATGTGTTTCTATTGGCTAATAGCAGTAAGGACTATCTGTTATTCAATGTGTTTCTATTGGCTAATAGCAGTAAGGACTATCTGTTATTCAATGTGTTTCTATTGGCTAATAGCAGTAAGGCCTATCTGTTATTCAATGTGTTTCTATTGGCTAATAGCAGTAAGGACTGTTATTCAATGGGTTTCTATTGGCTAATAGCAGTAAGGACTATCTGTTATTCAATGTGTTTCTATTGGCTAATAGCAGTAAGGACTGTCTGTTATTCAATGTGTTTCTATTGGCTAATAGCAGTAAGGACTGTTATTCAATGTGTTTCTATTGGCTAATAGCAGTAAGAACTGTTATTCAATGTGTTTCTATTGGCTAATAGCAGTAATGACTATCTGTTATTCAATGTGTTTCTATTGGCTAATAGCAGTAAGGACTGTTATGCAATGTGTTTCTATTGGCTAATAGCAGTAAGGACTATCTGTTATTCAATGTGTTTCTATTGGCTAATAGCAGTAAGGACTGTCTGTTATTCAATGTGTTTCTATTGGCTAATAGCAGTAAGGACTATCTGTTATTCAATGTGTTTCTATTGGCTAATAACAGTAAGGACTGTCTGTTATTCAATGTGTTTCTATTGGCTAATAGCAGTAAGGACTATCTGTTATTCAATGTGTTTCTATTGGCTAATAGCAGTAAGGACTATCTGTTATTCAATGTGTTTCTATTGGCTAATAGCAGTAAGGACTGTTATGCAATGTGTTTCTATTGGCTAATAGCAGTAAGAACTGTTATTCAATGTGTTTCTATTGGCTAATAGCAGTAAGGTCTGTTATTCAATGTGTTTCTATTGGCTAATAGCAGTAAGGACTATCTGTTATTCAATGTGTTTCTATTGGCTAATAACAGTAAGGACTGTCTGTTATTCAATGTGTTTCTATTGGCTAATAGCAGTAAGGACTATCTGTTATTCAATGTGTTTCTATTGGCTAATAGCAGTAAGGACTATCTGTTATTCAATGTGTTTCTATTGGCTAATAGCAGTAAGGACTGTTATGCAATGTGTTTCTATTGGCTAATAGCAGTAAGAACTGTTATTCAATGTGTTTCTATTGGCTAATAGCAGTAAGGTCTGTTATTCAATGTGTTTCTATTGGCTAATAGCAGTAAGGACTGTTATTCAATGTGTTTCTATTGGCTAATAGCAGTAAGGACTATCTGTTATTCAATGTGTTTCTATTGGCTAATAGCAGTAAGGACTGTTATTCAATGTGTTTCTATTGGCTAATAGCAGTAAGGACTGTCTGTTATTCAATGTGTTTCTATTGGCTAATAGCAGTAAGGACTGTCTGTTATTCAATGTGTTTCTATTGGCTAATAGCAGTAAGGACTTTCTGTTATTCAATGTGTTTCTATTGGCTAATAGCAGTAAGGACTATCTGTTATTCAATGTGTTTCTATTGGCTAATAGCAGTAAGGACTTTCTGTTATTCAATGTGTTTCTATTGGCTAATAGCAGTAAGGACTATCTGTTATTCAATGTGTTTCTATTGGCTAATAGCAGTAAGAACTGTTATTCAATGTGTTTCTATTGGCTAATAGCAGTAAGAAATGTTATTCAATGTGTTTCTATTGGCTAATAGCAGTAAGGACTGTTATTCAATGTGTTTTCTATTGGCTAATAGCAGTAAGGATCTTCTGTTATTCAATGTGTTTCTATTGGCTAATAGCAGTACGGACTATCTGTTATTCAATGTGTTTCTATTGGCTAATAGCAGTAAGGACTTTCTGTTATTCAATGTGTTTCTATTGGCTAATAGCAGTAAGGACTATCTGTTATTCAATGTGTTTCTATTGGCTAATAGCAGTAAGGACTTTCTGTTATTCAATGTGTTTCTATTGGCTAATAGCAAGTAAGGACTATCTGTTATTCAATGTGTTTCTATTGGCTAATAGCAGTAAGGACTGTCCTGTTTATTCAATGTGTTTCTATTGGCTAATAGCAGTAAGGACTATCTGTTATTCAATGTGTTTCTATTGGCTAATAGCAGTAAGACTGTTATTCAATGTGTTTTCTATTGGCTAATAGCAGTAAGACTGTTATTCAATGTGTTTTCTATTGGCTAATAGCAGTAAGGACTTGTTTATTCAATGTGTTTCTATTGGCTAATAGCAGTAAGACTGTTATTCAATGTGTTTCTATTGGCTAATAGCAGTAAGGACTGTTATTCAATGTGTTTCTATTGGCTAATAGCAGTAAGGACTGTTATTCAATGTGTTTCTATTGGCTAATAGCAGTAAGGACTGTTATTCAATGTGTTTCTATTGGCTAATAGGCAGTAAGGACTGTTATTCAATGTGTTTCTATTGGCTAATAGCAGTAAGGACTGTTATTCAATGTGTTTCTATTGGCTAATAGCAGTAAGGACTGTTTTTTCAATGTGTTTCTATTGGCTAATAGCAGTAAGGACTGTTTATTCAATGTGTTTCTATTGGCTAATAGCAGTAAGGACTGTTATTCAATGTGTTTCTATTGGCTAATAGCAGTAAGGAACTGTTATTCAATGTGTTTCTATTGGCTAATAGCAGTAAGGACTGTTATTCAATGTGTTTCTATTGGCTAATAGCAGTAAGGACTGTTATTCAATGTGTTTCTATTGGCTAATAGCAGTAAGGACTGTTATTCAATGTGTTTCTATTGGCTAATAGCAGTAAGGACTGTTATTCAATGTGTTTCTATTGGCTAATAGCAGTAAGGACTGTTATTCAATGTGTTTCTATTGGCTAATAGCAGTAAGGACTGTTATTCAATGTGTTTCTATTGGCTAATAGCAGTAAGGACTGTTATTCAATGTGTTTCTATTGGCTAATAGCAGTAAGGACTGTTATTCAATGTGGTTTCTATTGGCTAATAGCAGTAAGGACTGTTATTCAATGTGTTCTATTGGCTAATAGCAGTAAGGACTGTTATTCAATGTGTTTCTATTGGCTAATAGCAGTAAGGACTGTTATTCAATGTGTTTCTATTGGCTAATAGCAGTAAGGACTGTTATTCAATGTGTTTCTATTGGCTAATAGCAGTAAGGACTGTTATTCAATGTGTTTCTATTGGCTAATAGCAGTAAGGACTGTTATTCAATGTGTTTCTATTGGCTAATAGCAGTAAGGACTGTTATTCAATGTGTTTCTATTGGCTAATGGCAGTAAGGACTGTTATTCAATGTGTTTCTATTGGCTAATAGCAGTAAGGACTGTTATTCAA
>NW_024057822.1:0-84267 GCF_016432855.1 Salvelinus namaycush | reverse complement strand
CATTATGCCCACACCCCTGGCCAATAGGGTCAACATTATGCCCCACACCCCTGGGCCAATAGGTCAACATTATGCCACACCCCTGGCCAATAGGGTCAACATTATGCCCCACACCCCTGGCCAATAGGGGCAACATTATGCCCCACACCCCTGGCCAATAGGGTCAACATTATGCCCCATAATAATGAGGTGATGTGCCACACACCCCTGGCCAATAGGGTCAACATTATGCCCCACACCCCTGGCCAATAGGGTCAACATTATGCCCCACACCCCTGGCCAATAGGGTCAACATTATGCCCCACACCCCTGGCCAATAGGGTCAACATTATGCCCCACACCCCTGGCCAATAGGGTCAACATTATGCCACACACCCCTGGCCAATAGGGTCAACATTATACCACACACCCCTGGCCAATAGGGTCAACATTATACCACACCCCTGGCCAATAGGTTCAACATTATGCCACACACCCCTGGGCAATAGGGTCAACATTATGCCCCACACCCCCGACCAATAGGGTCAACATTATGCCACACCCCCCTGGCCAATAGGGTCAACATTATGCCCCACCCCCCTGGCCAATAGGGTCAACATTATGCCACACCCCTGGCCAATAGGGTCAACATTATGCCACACACCCCTGGCCAATAGGGTCAACATTATGCCACACACCCCTGGCCAATAGGTTCAACATTATGTCCCATTAAAATTCCAAACCCTAAACTGAGATTACTGAACTCTCAGAAGCACAGTATTGATGCTAATGTTAAAGGTCGAATTTGGGCCAAAACACCAGGGGGATGAATAAGATATTTGACTACTGAAGTGCCATTGCTTACCGATCTCTACAACTTCCGTCCCAAAACAAATCCTGTGAAATGACATCAACACATACTGGAGGAGTTACTGGCTAGCTACAGTGGCTAGCTTAGCTAACGAACTAGCTACATCACATCAACACATAATGGAGGAGTTACTGGCTAGCTACAGTGGCTAGCTTAGCTAACGAACTAGCTACATCACATCAACACATAATGGAGGAGTTACTTACTAGCTACAGTGGCTAACTTAGCTAACAAACTAGCTACATCACATCAACACATACTGGAGGAGTTACTGGCTAGCTACAGTGGCTAGCTTAGCTAACAAACTAGCTACATCACAACAACACATACTGGAGGAGTTACTGGCTAGCTACAGTGGCTAGCTTAGCTAACGAACTAGCTACATCACATCAACACATAATGGAGGAGTTACTTACTAGCTACAGTGGCTAACTTAGCTAACAAACTAGCTACATCACATCAACACATACTGGAGGAGTTACTGGCTAGCTACAGTGGCTAGCTTAGCTAACAAACTAGCTACATCACAACAACACATACTGGAGGAGTTACTGGCTAGCTACAGTGGCTAACTTAGCTAACGAACTAGCTACATCACATCAACACATAATGGAGGAGTTACTGGCTAGCTACAGTGGCTAACTTAGCTAACAAACTAGCTACATCACATCAACACATAATGGAGGAGTTACTGGCTAGCTACAGTGGCTAGCTTAGCTAACTCCTCCAGTATGTGTTGATGTGACGTAGCTAGTTTGTTAGTTAAGCTAGCCACTGTAGCTAGCCAGTAATTCTTCCAGTATGTGTTGATGTGACGTAGCTTACTAGCTACCTAGGTGTCTGCGCGCATGACCAGAATGACACATCGACGAACCACCAAAGGCACAGCCCATTCTGTTTGAACATTTCGAAAGGTGGTCCGAGTTGGACCGTTTTTCATGGCCAAAGTGGACCTTCAAAACCAAATAGGAGTTATAATGCAATAATACAGCATCTGCCCACCAGGCTATATACTTCCTGTTTACCTCTTCCACAATCACCAGGCTATACTTCCTGTTTACCTCTTCCACAATCACCAGGCTATACTTCCTGTTTACCTCTTCCACAATCACCAGTCTATATACTTCCTGTTTACCTCTTCCACAATCACCAGTCTATATACTTCCTGTTTACCTCTTCCACAATCACCAGTCTATATACTTCCTGTTTACCTCTTCCACAATCACCAGTCTATATACTTCCTGTTTACCTCTTCCACAATCACCAGGCTATATACTTCCTGTTTACCTCTTCCACAATCTGTCTCTCTGACTTCTTTCACTCTTTTGAACCTTTTCAATGCAGGTAATTTTCCTTTTAAATGTTGCTATCTCTTTACAGCGTCTGTCTCTGTGGTTTCATCTTCGTTTCTTGTTAATACTTCTAATAATGGTACAGTAGTACTAGTAGTGGTAATGTTTCTCTCTACAGCTCCCAGCGGTGGCCAGTCGCTATGCGGTCCTGGGGAGCCGGCTGCTCCACACCAACCTGTCCATGGTGCACTATAGCGTCTTCTTCCAGATGTGCAAGGCTCAAGGCATCGGCTTCGACATCAAGGTACGGCGTTGTCTCAGTATAACACTGGCAAATAACAATATAGTGTTTTTTTTTTTTACAACGGCACCTCTGAACAAATTAAAAAGTTAAACTAAAATTGTAGTTAACGTTTTAATGATAGTTAGAAAATGAATATATAAAATCAAATGTATTTATATAGCCCTTCTTACATCAGCTGATGTCTCAAAGTGCTGTACAGAAACCCAGCCTAAAAACACCCAAACAGCAAGCAATGCAGGTGTAGAAGCACGTTTGTTAAAATATACACTGTGTATTATCGTCTGTGTTGTAGGAAAAGCAAGGCACTGTCTTTGTTCTGCATGACAGCTGTGAGAGATACAGTCTGGGGATGGTGTGAGTATCTTGACGTGAACACACTAAACACACAAAAGCCCTTTTGGGTTCACTTGAACCTGTTCTGTTCAAATGAATGAGAGAGAACAGAGAGTTTTAACTGAATAAGAGAGAACTGAAGACACACCGCATTCCTTTAAAGGATTAGCCTGTCCCTTTTTGGTTTAGTAAATGGAAATCCTCAGCAGTTTGTATGGACTGGGTTATTGAAGATACTGTATCGAATCACACCAATCCTGTGGCTTACATGCTGTTGAACTCTTGTCTGTTCACCACATCTCTCCCCAACGACTGGGGATCAACTCAGCTTGTTGTGAGGATACAGCTCGACACACACACACACACACACACACACACACACACACCGCTGACGACCCTACAGTAGCTGATGACTGTAGGCAGGGATGGACTGGGTCTAAAAAACGTCCCTGGAGTGGACTTTAACCCAAACCGGCCCACGGATACTCCCCCGCCGCTCCCCGCCGACGCACGCACGTACACAGATAGCCACGGGACGGTTTTTCAATACCGTTGAATCTATTTCTTTGATGTTTAAAAAAAATATATATATTTGTAGCTACTTTTTAAGTAAATACAGTACCTGTAGTCAACTTGTGCAATTCTTAGGAGATAAAGCAGATCGCATTCTTCATTTCACTTGCCACATCATTTTTCATTATGAAGCTTACCGTTAGTCCCCAGTCACATGCTTGTTTACAAGGACACAACGACGAGAGACCGGAGCCTTCTGAGTCACTCACTGTTGTGCAGCACGTGCCTGGTGATCTACACTCTCTTTAAAAAATAGGTGCTGTCTAGAACCTAAAAGGGTTTTTTGGCTGTCCCCGTAGGAGAACCCTTTGAAGAACCCTTGTTGGTTCCAGGAATAACACTTTTGGTTCCAAGTAGAATCATTTTGGGTTCCTTGTAGAATCCTTTCCATAGAGGGTTTTACATTGAACCCAAAATTGATCTACCTGAAACCAAAAAGGGTTCTACCTGAAACCAAAAAGGGTTCTACCTGGAACCAAAAAGGGTTCTAGCTGGAACCAAAAAGGGTTCTAGCTGGAACCAAAAAAGGTTCTACCTGGAACCAAAAACCATTCTCCTGTGCCATACAGATTGCAAAATTGTTGGGATGAGAATTTTGATGTACCTATTCCATGGTACAGGGCGTATGAGTTGACATATAAAACAACGCAAGATTCAAGACTTCGTGGTTTTCAGCTAAAATTATTATATAGAATTCTTGCCACTGTTACGATCGTCGATGGAAGGATTGGACCAAGGTTCAGCGTGGTAGGCGTACATTTTAATTTATTAAATGAACACTGAAAAAACAACAAAAACGAAACGTAACGTCTAGTAGGGCTAAACAGCACAGTACCAAAAACAAGATCCCACAAACTACAGGTGGAAAAAAGGCTGCCTAAGTATGATCCCCAATCAGAGACAACGATAGACAGCTTCTGTGTGTCTCTCTGAATGGGAGTCTGTTGGATGACTGGTATGGTGTGGTTGTTGAGCGGCTTCACTGCAAGTATATTGTATGTTTCAGATAATCAAAAAATAAATACATTTTAATTTTAAAAAACGGTTCTCCTATGGGAACAGCCAAAGAACCCTTTTGGAGTATAGCGACACAGTATGGAATTCACAACTAAATGTTTGCCAGCTAGATACAGTATCTTATACTTTAATTGACTAAAATGTGCTATATGCTCTGTTGTGCATTTGGTTTGCTAACTCAGTAGCTAGTTATCTATCTAGCTAAGTGGTTAGCTTTTTGCAAAATCAAGCTTCTCTTGGTAACAGCAGAGAATACCCTCCTGGATAAAGAGCTTTACTGGCTATCATTTGTTTTGTGCGGCAAACTGTGAGTTACTTTTATAACTGTCCTGCAAGAGCTTGTATAGCATTTAGCTAGCATTCGCTATGAGATTATACATGTACTTGTTAGCGTTGCTAACAATCGAATTACAGAGGCTCAGTGGGGTTAGAAAATAGCGCCCCCCCCCCCCCCTTGTGTTCAGTGCCGGTATTACCGTTTCCCAGGATGGCACAAGGTCGGTTTGAAGGTATGACATTCTGCATACCGCCCAAGCCTAGCCCTCACCCACCTGGACAAAAGGAACACCTACGTGAGAATGCTGTTCATTGACTACAGCTCAGTGTTCAACACCATAGTGCCCTCCAATCATATCACTAAGCTAAGGACCCTGGGACTAAACACCTCCCTTCTGCAACTGGATCCTGGACTTCCTGACGGGACGCCCCCCCCCCCAGGTGGTGAGGGTAAACAACAACACATCTGCCACGCTGATCCTCAACACTGGAGCTCCTCAGGGGTGTGTGCTCAGTCCCCTCCTGTACGCCCTGTTCACCCATGACTGCGTGGCTGCGCACGACTCCAACACCATCATTAAGTTTGATGATGACACGACGGTGGTAGATCTGATCACCGACAACGATGAGACAGCCTATAGGGAGGAGGTCAGAGCAGCGTGGTGCCAGGACACGTCCCCATTCACATCGACGGGGCTGTAGTGGAGCAGGTCGAGAGCTTCAAATTCCTCTGTGTCCACATCACTAAAGATTTATCATGGTCCAAACACACCCTGCATGGTTGTGAAGAGGGCACGACAACGCCTCATCCCCCTCAGGAGACTGAAAAGATTTGGCATGCCTCAGTAGGTTCTACAGCTGCACCATCGCGACCAGTCAGGATGCTCTCATCAGACTGATGAACAATTATAACAGGACTGACCACCTGCACTGATTCTCTACACCTTAGACCACATGCACTCAACTTACACACACACACACACACACCCACACACACACACACACACACACACACACACACACACACACACACACACACACACACACACACACACACACACACACACATCACAACTGTTGCTACCAGACTCTTATTATGATTGATAAATATTGCTCCGTTTATACACCTTTATTTAACCAGGTAGACCAGATCACCTTTATTTAACCAGGTAGACCAGATCACCTTTATTTAACCAGGTAGACCAGATCACCTTTATTTAACCAGGTAGGCCAGTTCACCTTTATTTAACCAGGTAGACCAGATCACCTTTATTTAACCAGGTAGACCAGATCACCTTTATTTAACCAGGTCGGCTAGTTGAGAACAAGTTCTCATTTACAACTGCGACCTGACCAAGATAAAGCAAAGCAGTTCGACACAAACAACAACACAGAGTTACACATGGAATAAAACAAAACATACAGTCAATAACACTTGCCCCCCCCCCCACAATCCCTCCTTCCCCAAAACACATGTAAATATTGTATAAATTGTGTCTTCCTGTATTATACTGATGATAAAAAATGTTTATTAGGTGAATGCACCAATTTGTAAGTCGCTCTGGATAAGAGCGTCTGCTAAATGACTTAAATGTAAATGTAAATGTAATTAGATTCTGCTGAGCCATTTACTTTATGTTGGTCATCTTGTATTAGTTGTCATTGTTGTTGTATTGTCCAGAAGGAACCTGCCAGTAAGCATTTCATTGGACAGTATATTATCCACATACATACGACTAATAACACTTGAAAACACACACGACAAGCCAAACGTGGTGATGTGTTTGTTTTTCGCGGTCGGGGATCGTTAGTAAAGTGGTTTTGTCCGTTGTGTCGTTACCAGAACCGTCGGTGACGACCTCCAGGGAGCCCTGATGACCTTTGCTCGTAACCTGTCCATCATCCATCAGGAGATATCAGCTCCCAACATGCAGGGAGAGACTAACTTTAAGGTACACTGTTAATGACCTAACGACCTGCCACCATGCAGGGAGAGACTAACTTTAAGGTACACTGTTCATGACCTAACGATCTGCCACCATGCAGGGAGAGACTAACTTTAAGGTACACTGTTAATGACCTAACGATCTGCCACCATGCAGGGAGAGACTAACTTTAAGGTACACTGTTCATGACCTAACGACATGCAGGGAGAGACTAACTTTAAGGTACACTGTTAATGACCTAACGATCTGCCACCATGCAGGGAGAGACTAACTTTAAGGTACACTGTTAATGACCTAACGACCTGCCACCATGCAGGGAGAGACTAACTTTAAGGTACACTGTTAATGACCTAACGATCTGCCAACATGCAGGGAGAGACTAACTTTAAGGTACACTGTTAATGACCTAACGACCTGCCACCATGCAGGGAGAGACTAACTTTAAGGTACACTGTTAATGACCTAACGACCTGCCACCATGCAGGGAGAGACTAACTTTAAGGTACACTGTTAATGACCTAACGACCTGCCACCATGCAGGGAGAGACTAACTTTAAGGTACACTGTTCATGACCTAACGATCTGCCACCATGCAGGGAGAGACTAACTTTAAGGTACACTGTTAATGACCTAACGACCTGCCACCATGCAGGGAGAGACTAACTTTAAGGTACACTGTTAATGACCTAACGATCTGCCACCATGCAGGGAGAGACTAACTTTAAGGTACACTGTTAATGACCTAACGACATGCAGGGAGAGACTAACTTTAAGGTACACTGTTAATGACCTAACGATCTGCCACCATGCAGGGAGAGACTAACTTTAAGGTACACTGTTAATGACCTAACGACATGCAGGGAGAGACTAACTTTAAGGTACACTGTTAATGACCTAACGATCTGCCACCATGCAGGGAGAGACTAACTTTAAGGTACACTGTTAATGACCTAACGATCTGCCACCATGCAGGGAGAGACTAACTTTAAGGTACACTGTTAATGACCTAACGATCTGCCACCATGCAGGGAGAGACTAACTTTAAGGTACACTGTTAATGACCTAACGATCTGCCAACATGCAGGGAGAGACTAACTTTAAGGTACACTGTTAATGACCTAACGATCTGCCACCATGCAGGGAGAGACTAACTTTAAGGTACACTGTTCATGACCTAACGACATGCAGGGAGAGACTAACTTTAAGGTACACTGTTAATGACCTAACGATCTGCCACCATGCAGGGAGAGACTAACTTTAAGGTACACTGTTAATGACCTAACGACCTGCCACCATGCAGGGAGAGACTAACTTTAAGGTACACTGTTAATGACCTAACGATCTGCCACCATGCAGGGAGAGACTAACTTTAAGGTACACTGTTAATGACCTAACGATCTGCCACCATGCAGGGAGAGACTAACTTTAAGGTACACTGTTAATGACCTAACGACCTGCCACCATGCAGGGAGAGACTAACTTTAAGGTACACTGTTAATGACCTAACGACCTGCCACCATGCAGGGAGAGACTAACTTTAAGGTACACTGTTAATGACCTAACGATCTGCCACCATGCAGGGAGAGACTAACTTTAAGGTACACTGTTAATGACCTAACGATCTGCCACCATGCAGGGAGAGACTAACTTTAAGGTACACTGTTAATGACCTAACGACATGCAGGGAGAGACTAACTTTAAGGTACACTGTTAATGACCTAACGATCTGCCACCATGCAGGGAGAGACTAACTTTAAGGTACACTGTTAATGACCTAACGATCTGCCACCATGCAGGGAGAGACTAACTTTAAGGTACACTGTTAATGACCTAACGATCTGCCACCATGCAGGGAGAGACTAACTTTAAGGTACACTGTTAATGACCTAACGATCTGCCACCATGCAGGGAGAGACTAACTTTAAGGTACACTGTTAATGACCTAACGACATGCAGGGAGAGACTAACATTAAGGTACACTGTTAATGACCTAACGACATGCAGGGAGAGACTAACTTTAAGGTACACTGTTAATGACCTAACGATCTGCCACCATGCAGGGAGAGACTAACTTTAAGGTACACTGTTAATGACCTAACGACATGCAGGGAGAGACTAACTTTAAGGTACACTGTTAATGACCTAACGATCTGCCACCATGCAGGGAGAGACTAACTTTAAGGTACACTGTTAATGACCTAACGATCTGCCACCATGCAGGGAGAGACTAACTTTAAGGTACACTGTTAATGACCTAACGACCTGCCACCATGCAGGGAGAGACTAACTTTAAGGTACACTGTTAATGACCTAACGATCTGCCACCATGCAGGGAGAGACTAACTTTAAGGTACACTGTTCATGACCTAACGATCTGCCACCATGCAGGGAGAGACTAACTTTAAGGTACACTGTTAATGACCTAACGATCTGCCAACATGCAGGGAGAGACTAACTTTAAGGTACACTGTTAATGACCTAACGATCTGCCACCATGCAGGGAGAGACTAACTTTAAGGTACACTGTTCATGACCTAACGATCTGCCACCATGCAGGGAGAGACTAACTTTAAGGTACACTGTTAATGACCTAACGATCTGCCACCATGCAGGGAGAGACTAACTTTAAGGTACACTGTTAATGACCTAACGATCTGCCACCATGCAGGGAGAGACTAACTTTAAGGTACACTGTTAATGACCTAACGATCTGCCACCATGCAGGGAGAGACTAACTTTAAGGTACACTGTTAATGACCTAACGATCTGCCACCATGCAGGGAGAGACTAACTTTAAGGTACACTGTTCATGACCTAACGACATGCAGGGAGAGACTAACTTTAAGGTACACTGTTAATGACCTAACGATCTGCCACCATGCAGGGAGAGACTAACTTTAAGGTACACTGTTAATGACCTAACGACCTGCCACCATGCAGGGAGAGACTAACTTTAAGGTACACTGTTAATGACCTAACGATCTGCCAACATGCAGGGAGAGACTAACTTTAAGGTACACTGTTAATGACCTAACGACCTGCCACCATGCAGGGAGAGACTAACTTTAAGGTACACTGTTAATGACCTAACGACCTGCCACCATGCAGGGAGAGACTAACTTTAAGGTACACTGTTAATGACCTAACGACCTGCCACCATGCAGGGAGAGACTAACTTTAAGGTACACTGTTAATGACCTAACGATCTGCCACCATGCAGGGAGAGACTAACTTTAAGGTACACTGTTAATGACCTAACGACCTGCCACCATGCAGGGAGAGACTAACTTTAAGGTACACTGTTAATGACCTAACGATCTGCCACCATGCAGGGAGAGACTAACTTTAAGGTACACTGTTAATGACCTAACGACATGCAGGGAGAGACTAACTTTAAGGTACACTGTTAATGACCTAACGATCTGCCACCATGCAGGGAGAGACTAACTTTAAGGTACACTGTTAATGACCTAACGACATGCAGGGAGAGACTAACTTTAAGGTACACTGTTAATGACCTAACGATCTGCCACCATGCAGGGAGAGACTAACTTTAAGGTACACTGTTAATGACCTAACGATCTGCCACCATGCAGGGAGAGACTAACTTTAAGGTACACTGTTAATGACCTAACGATCTGCCACCATGCAGGGAGAGACTAACTTTAAGGTACACTGTTAATGACCTAACGATCTGCCAACATGCAGGGAGAGACTAACTTTAAGGTACACTGTTAATGACCTAACGATCTGCCACCATGCAGGGAGAGACTAACTTTAAGGTACACTGTTAATGACCTAACGACATGCAGGGAGAGACTAACATTAAGGTACACTGTTAATGACCTAACGATCTGCCACCATGCAGGGAGAGACTAACTTTAAGGTACACTGTTAATGACCTAACGACCTGCCACCATGCAGGGAGAGACTAACTTTAAGGTACACTGTTAATGACCTAACGATCTGCCACCATGCAGGGAGAGACTAACTTTAAGGTACACTGTTAATGACCTAACGATCTGCCACCATGCAGGGAGAGACTAACTTTAAGGTACACTGTTCATGACCTAACGATCTGCCACCATGCAGGGAGAGACTAACTTTAAGGTACACTGTTAATGACCTAACGACATGCAGGGAGAGACTAACTTTAAGGTACACTGTTAATGACCTAACGACATGCAGGGAGAGACTAACATTAAGGTACACTGTTAATGACCTAACGATCTGCCACCATGCAGGGAGAGACTAACTTTAAGGTACACTGTTAATGACCTAACGACCTGCCACCATGCAGGGAGAGACTAACTTTAAGGTACACTGTTAATGACCTAACGACATGCAGGGAGAGACTAACTTTAAGGTACACTGTTAATGACTGCTAACGATCTCCAAAAAAAGAAGTTACAGCCGATGTGTGATATTAGAATCGTATTATGACTCGATGAACAATTTATTAGTGGTTCAGGAAGTCCAAAAATTCAAAAAAATCTCTTTTCAATAAGGAACATGTGGAATAGAAATTTGATTTACTTTCTGAACTGACTTGAACTGAAATTGAACCCTGAGTTGTGACTGGTAAAGTTATAGACAGCGTGTTTGTTAGTGATGATGTAAAGCCTGTTCCCTTGTGTTACCTGCAGGGCCTGATTAGGGACATAGAAGAGGTTTTGGGAATGACAATCCAGAATAAAGCCCAGGTGAACGAGGAAGAAGAGAAGACTACTACTGTCCGTACTAAACGGGATCACTGACCCACACAACTAGGATACCTCAGTCACTTTAACGGAAGAAATGCCACCGTTTTGATCAGATCAATGCCAATTATTCCAACTGATCATTTCAGACCCTATATGTATTTCATAAGGGTTTCTTACATTATTCTATTCCTGAACGACTGTGAACTCTGTTAGTGTGTGATTGTTCAACCAGGGAACAAGTTGTATTACGTTTTAAGAACATAAAAAAACTTTATTATAAATTCAAATGTACATTTAATGTAGAGAGTCATTTATCGTAAACTGAACGTAGCACTATGGGGTGGGGTGGGGGGGGTGTGGGGGGGGGGGGGGGAATCACCCTTCAGCTAGGAACTAAAGTTTGCTGTGCTATGTTGCTGGTCAGACGAAATATATTGCTGGTTCAGTTACAGGGTGAGTTGAAGGAAAAATGATGGATATATTGACAAGATACATGTCTCTCCACCCTAACAATGAGAGAACACAAAACGGGCACGCAGGGCTGTCTAGCTCCCGCCTATCCTTTCTTTGGATTGGTGCATGCATCTCATTATTATAATCAAATTTCAAATCAAATGTATTTATATAGCCCTTCTTACATCAGCTGATATCTCAAAGTGCTGTACAGAAACCCAGCCTAAAACCCCAAACAGCAAGCAATGCAGGTGTAGAAGCACGGTGGCTAGGAAAAACTCCCTAGAAAGGCCAAAACCTAGGAAGAAACCTAGAGAGAAACCAGGCTATGAGGGGTGGCCAGTCCTCTTCTGGCTGTGCCGGGTGGAGATTATAACAGAACATGGCCAAGATGTTCAAATGTTCATAAATGACCAGCAGGGTCAAATAATAATAATCACAGTAGTTGTCGAGGGTGCAGCAAGTCAGCACCTCAGGAGTAAATGTCAGTTGGCTTTCATAGCCGATCATTAAGAGTATCTCTACCGCTCCTGCTGTCTCTAGAGAGTTGAAAACAGCAGGTCTGGGACAGGTAGCACGTCCGGTGAACAGGTCAGGGTTCCATAGCCGCAGGCAGAACAGTTGAAACTGGAGCAGCAGCATGGCCAGGTGGACTGGGGACAGCAAGGAGTCATCATGCCCGGTAGTCCTGACGCATGGTCCTCCGAGAGAGAGAAAGAAAGAAAGAAAGAAAGAGAGAATTAGAGAGAGCATACTTAAATTCACACAGGACACCGGATAAGACAGGAGAAGTACTCCAGATATAACAAACTGACCCTAGCCCCCCGACACATAAACTACTGCAGCATAAATACTGGAAGCTGAGACAGGAGGGGTCAGGAGACACTGTGGCCCCATCCAATAATCCTTTTTTGAATATTCGATGAGGGTTGTTGAGGTCAACCGCCTGTATTCACTGGAGAGAGATGCTATGATACTAACCTCATTCCATGAATATGCATAGCCGTATCGATACAACTCTGATATCAAATGTTTGTTTTTCCTCAAAGTTGCCAGGATGTCACAAGTTCTACTTATATCGTTACAACTTAAGCATTACGAGATTTCTATTCGATTTAAATAAACCTCAGGTAGCAAATAAGCCATTCAGTTGTTGTTGACCAAATTTGACAGTCTCTCATTGACCTCCATACAAACACTCCTTGTTTGGTTGGCGAAACAACCAAGAAATACCACCTGCTGAAGGGAGACACATTTTCTGCATTGTCGAGCCTCTCTCCTCTTTCTCGTCCTCTTTCTCTCTGGTTGAAGTTCTTTACGATCCAGGATCCTTGGGATATGGGATATGCTTGGGATATGGTTTCGCTTCGATCAGACCCTTACACAGCTCTCTGGTCTTGGCCATTGTGGAGAGGTTGGAGTCTGTTTGATTGAGTGTGTGGACAGGTGTCTTTTATACAGGTAACGAGTTCAAACAGGTGCAGTTAATACAGGTAATGAGTGGAGAACAGGAGAGCTTCTTAAAGAAAAACTAACAGGTCTGTGAGAGCCGGAATTCTTACTGGTTGGTAGGTGATCAAATACTTATGTCATGCAATAAAATGCAAATTAATTACTTAAAAATCATACAATGTGATTTTCTGGATTTTTTGTTTTAGATTCCATCTCTCACAGTTGAAGTCTACCTATGATAAAAAATTACAGACCTCTACATGCTTTGTAAGTAGGAAAACCTGCAAAATCGGCAGAGTATCAAATACTTGTTCTCCCCACTGTATATACATGCAGAGCAGAACTCAGAAGAATCCCTTTAATTGTATATATAAAGACAAGGACACTAAACGTAAAGAATCCCTTTAATTGTATATATAAAGAAAAGGACACTAGACGTTTGGCAACATTTGAAATGTAACCGCCAAACATCCTTACAATTCAAAAGCGCTGGAAACCCAAAGAGCGGAACCCTTAAAAGAGTCCCTTATGTCAGCTGTTAAAAACAGTCAACAACCCCATTATCCAAACACACAGGGAAATCAATCAGATTGTTACAGAAATTAAAACCTCCTATTTGACAAATTGGGAAAATGAAACAAAAACACGGAATAAACTAAATTGCTATTTGGCCTCAAAGGAGAATACAAATTGGCAGAATATCTCTACTCTGTCAGAGATACAAAACGGAGACAGATCCTGACCAATTGCAGCCTCAGCGACCACCAACTGTCTGTAGAAAAGGGGAGACACAAAAATCCATGGCTACCCAAAGAGGAGCGTCCAGTCACTGCAGGACAGGGGAGAGGAGCGTCTAGTCACTGCAGGACAGGGGAGAGGAGCGTCTAGTCACTACAGGACAGAGGAGAGGAGCGTCTAGTCACTGCAGGACAGGGGAAAGGAGCGTCTAGTCACTGCAGGACAGGGGAGAGGAGCGTCTAGTCACTGCAGGACAGGGGAGAGGAGCGTCTAGTCACTGCAGGACAGGGGAGAGGAGCGTCTAGTCACTGCAGGACAGGGGAGAGGAGCGTCTAGTCACTGCAGGACAGGGGAGAGGAGCGTCTAGTCACTGCAGGACAGGGGAGAGGAGCGTCTAGTCACTGCAGGACAGGGGAGAGGAGCGTCTAGTCACTACAGGACAGGGGAGAGGAGCGTCTAGTCACTGCAGGACAGGGGAGAGGAGCGTCTGGTCACTGCAGGACAGGGGAGAGGAGCGTCTGGTCACTGCAGGACAGAGGAGAGGAGCGTCTAGTCACTGCAGGACAGAGGAGAGGAGCGTCTAGTCACTGCAGGACAGGGGAGAGGAGCGTCTAGTCACTGCAGGACAGAGGAGAGGAGCGTCTAGTCACTGCAGGACAGGGGAGAGGAGCGTCTAGTCACTACAGGACAGGGGAGAGGAGCATCTAGTCACTGAAGGACAGAGGAGAGGAGCGTCTAGTCACTGCAGGACAGGGGAAAGGAGCGTCTAGTCACTGCAGGACAGGGGAGAGGAGCGTCTAGTCACTGCAGGACAGGGGAGAGGAGCGTCTAGTCACTGCAGGACAGGGGAGAGGAGCGTCTAGTCACTGCAGGACAGAGGAGAGGAGCGTCTAGTCACTGCAGGACAGGGACGAGGAACGTCTAGTCACTGCAGGACTGGGGAGAGGAGCGTCTAGTCACTGCAGGACAGAGGAGAGGAGCGTCTAGTCACTGCAGGACAGGGGAGAGGAGCGTCTAGTCACTACAGGACAGAGGAGAGGAGCGTCTAGTCACTGCAGGACAGGGGAGAGGAGCGTCTAGTCACTGCAGGACAGGGGAGAGGAGCGTCTGGTCACTGCAGGACAGAGGAGAGGAGCGTCTAGTCACTGCAGGACAGGGGAGAGGAGCGTCTAGTCACTGCAGGACAGAGGAGAGGAGCGTCTAGTCACTGCAGGACAGGGGAGAGGAGCGTCTAGTCACTACAGGACAGGGGAGAGGAGCATCTAGTCACTGAAGGACAGAGGAGAGGAGCGTCTAGTCACTGCAGGACAGGGGAAAGGAGCGTCTAGTCACTGCAGGACAGGGGAGAGGAGCGTCTAGTCACTGCAGGACAGGGGAGAGGAGCGTCTAGTCACTGCAGGACAGGGGAGAGGAGCGTCTAGTCACTGCAGGACAGAGGAGAGGAGCGTCTAGTCACTGCAGGACAGGGACGAGGAACGTCTAGTCACTGCAGGACTGGGGAGAGGAGCGTCTAGTCACTGCAGGACAGAGGAGAGGAGCGTCTAGTCACTGCAGGACAGGGGAGAGGAACGTCTAGTCACTGCAGGACAGGGGAGAGGAGCGTCTAGTCACTGCAGGACAGGGGAGAGGAGCGTCTAGTCACTGCAGGACGGGAGAGGAGCGTCTAGTCACTGCAGGACAGGGGAGAGGAGCGTCTAGTCACTGCAGGACAGAGGAGAGAAGCGTCTAGTCACTGCAGGACAGGGGAGAGGAGCGTCTAGTCACTGCAGGACAGAGGAGAGGAGCGTCTAGTCACTGCAGGACGGGGGAGAGGTGCGTCTAGTCACTGCAGGACGGGGGAGAGGAGCGTCTAGTCATTGCAAGACAGGGGAGAGGAGCGTCTAGTCACTGCAGGACTGGGGAGAGGAGCGTCTAGTCACTACAGGACAGGGGAAAGGAGCGTCTAGTCACTGCAGGACAGGGGAGAGGAGCGTCTAGTCACTACAGGACAGGGGAGAGGAGCGTCTAGTCACTACAGGACAGGGGAGAGGAGCGTCTAGTCACTGCAGGACAGGGGAGAGGAGCGTCTAGTCACTGCAGGACAGAGGAGAGGAGCATCTAGTCACTGCAGGACAGAGGAGAGGAGCGTCTAGTCACTGCAGGACAGAGGAGCGTCTAGTCACTGCAGGACGGGGGAGAGGAGCATCTAGTCACTGCAGGACAGGGGAGAGGAGCGTCTAGTCACTGCAGGACAGGGGAGAGGAGCGTCTAGTCACTGCAGGACAGAGGAGAGGAGCGTCTAGTCACTGCAGGACAGAGGAGCGTCTAGTCACTGCAGGACAGGGGAGAGGAGCGTCTGGTCACTGCAGGACAGAGGAGAGGAGCGTCTAGTCACTGCAGGACAGAGGAGAGGAGCGTCTAGTCACTGCAGGACAGGGGAGAGGAGCGTCTAGTCACTGCAGGACAGAGGAGAGGAGCGTCTAGTCACTGCAGGACAGGGGAGAGGAGCGTCTAGTCACTACAGGACAGGGGAGAGGAGCATCTAGTCACTGAAGGACAGAGGAGAGGAGCGTCTAGTCACTGCAGGACAGGGGAAAGGAGCGTCTAGTCACTGCAGGACAGGGGAGAGGAGCGTCTAGTCACTGCAGGACAGGGGAGAGGAGCGTCTAGTCACTGCAGGACAGGGGAGAGGAGCGTCTAGTCACTGCAGGACAGAGGAGAGGAGCATCTAGTCACTGCAGGACAGAGGAGAGGAGCGTCTAGTCACTGCAGGACAGAGGAGCGTCTAGTCACTGCAGGACGGGGGAGAGGAGCATCTAGTCACTGCAGGACAGGGGAGAGGAGCGTCTAGTCACTGCAGGACAGGGGAGAGGAGCGTCTAGTCACTGCAGGACAGAGGAGAGGAGCGTCTAGTCACTGCAGGACAGAGGAGCGTCTAGTCACTGCAGGACAGGGGAGAGGAGCGTCTGGTCACTGCAGGACAGAGGAGAGGAGCGTCTAGTCACTGCAGGACAGAGGAGAGGAGCGTCTAGTCACTGCAGGACAGGGGAGAGGAGCGTCTAGTCACTGCAGGACAGAGGAGAGGAGCGTCTAGTCACTGCAGGACAGGGGAGAGGAGCGTCTAGTCACTACAGGACAGGGGAGAGGAGCATCTAGTCACTGAAGGACAGAGGAGAGGAGCGTCTAGTCACTGCAGGACAGGGGAAAGGAGCGTCTAGTCACTGCAGGACAGGGGAGAGGAGCGTCTAGTCACTGCAGGACAGGGGAGAGGAGCGTCTAGTCACTGCAGGACAGGGGAGAGGAGCGTCTAGTCACTGCAGGACAGAGGAGAGGAGCGTCTAGTCACTGCAGGACAGGGACGAGGAACGTCTAGTCACTGCAGGACTGGGGAGAGGAGCGTCTAGTCACTGCAGGACAGAGGAGAGGAGCGTCTAGTCACTGCAGGACAGGGGAGAGGAGCGTCTAGTCACTACAGGACAGAGGAGAGGAGCGTCTAGTCACTGCAGGACAGGGGAGAGGAGCGTCTAGTCACTGCAGGACAGGGGAGAGGAGCGTCTGGTCACTGCAGGACAGATGAGAGGAGCGTCTAGTCACTGCAGGACAGGGGAGAGGAGCGTCTAGTCACTGCAGGACAGAGGAGAGGAGCGTCTAGTCACTGCAGGACAGGGGAGAGGAGCGTCTAGTCACTACAGGACAGGGGAGAGGAGCATCTAGTCACTGAAGGACAGAGGAGAGGAGCGTCTAGTCACTGCAGGACAGGGGAAAGGAGCGTCTAGTCACTGCAGGACAGGGGAGAGGAGCGTCTAGTCACTGCAGGACAGGGGAGAGGAGCGTCTAGTCACTGCAGGACAGGGGAGAGGAGCGTCTAGTCACTGCAGGACAGAGGAGAGGAGCGTCTAGTCACTGCAGGACAGGGACGAGGAACGTCTAGTCACTGCAGGACTGGGGAGAGGAGCGTCTAGTCACTGCAGGACAGAGGAGAGGAGCGTCTAGTCACTGCAGGACAGGGGAGAGGAGCGTCTAGTCACTGCAGGACAGGGGAGAGGAGCGTCTAGTCACTGCAGGACAGGGGAGAGGAGCGTCTAGTCACTGCAGGACGGGAGAGGAGCGTCTAGTCACTGCAGGACAGGGGAGAGGAGCGTCTAGTCACTGCAGGACAGAGGAGAGGAGCGTCTAGTCACTGCAGGACAGGGGAGAGGAGCGTCTAGTCACTGCAGGACAGAGGAGAGGAGCGTCTAGTCACTGCAGGACGGGGGAGAGGTGCGTCTAGTCACTGCAGGACGGGGGAGAGGAGCGTCTAGTCATTGCAAGACAGGGGAGAGGAGCGTCTAGTCACTACAGGACAGGGGAAAGGAGCGTCTAGTCACTGCAGGACAGGGGAGAGGAGCGTCTAGTCACTACAGGACAGGGGAGAGGAGCGTCTAGTCACTACAGGACAGGGGAGAGGAGCGTCTAGTCACTGCAGGACAGGGGAGAGGAGCGTCTAGTCACTGCAGGACAAAGGAGAGGAGCATCTAGTCACTGCAGGACAGAGGAGAGGAGCGTCTAGTCACTGCAGGACAGAGGAGCGTCTAGTCACTGCAGGACGGGGGAGAGGAGCATCTAGTCACTGCAGGACAGGGGAGAGGAGCGTCTAGTCACTGCAGGACTGGGGAGAGGAGCGTCTAGTCACTACAGGACAGGGGAAAGGAGCGTCTAGTCACTGCAGGACAGGGGAGAGGAGCGTCTAGTCACTACAGGACAGGGGAGAGGAGCGTCTAGTCACTACAGGACAGGGGAGAGGAGCGTCTAGTCACTGCAGGACAGGGGAGAGGAGCGTCTAGTCACTGCAGGACAAAGGAGAGGAGCATCTAGTCACTGCAGGACAGAGGAGAGGAGCGTCTAGTCACTGCAGGACAGAGGAGCGTCTAGTCACTGCAGGACGGGGGAGAGGAGCATCTAGTCACTGCAGGACAGGGGAGAGGAGCGTCTAGTCACTGCAGGACAGGGGAGAGGAGCGTCTAGTCACTGCAGGACAGAGGAGAGGAGCGTCTAGTCACTGCAGGACAGAGGAGAGGAGCGTCTAGTCACTGCAGGACAGGGGAGAGGAGCGTCTAGTCACCAGGACAGGGGAGAGGAGCGTCTAGTCACTGCAGGACAGAGGAGAGGAGCGTCTAGTCACTGCAGGACAGGGGAGAGGAGCGTCTAGTCACTGCAGGACAGAGGAGAGGAGCGTCTAGTCACTGCAGGACAGGGGAGAGGAGCGTCTAGTCACCAGGACAGGGGAGAGGAGCATCTAGTCACTGCAGGACAGAGGAGAGGAGCGTCTAGTCACTGCAGGACAGAGGAGAGGAGCGTCTAGTCACTGCAGGACAGGGGAGAGGAGCGTCTAGTCACTGCAGGACAGGGGAGAGGAGCGTCTAGTCACTGCAGGACAGAGGAGAGGAGCGTCTAGTCACTACAGGACAGAGGAGAGGAGCATCTAGTCACTGCAGGACAGGGGAGAGGAGCGTCTAGTCACTACAGGACAGGGGAGAGGAGCGTCTAGTCACTGCAGGACAGGGGAGAGGAGCGTCTCGTCACTACAGGACAGGGGAGAGGAGCGTCTAGTCACTGCAGGACAGGGGAGAGGAGCGTCTAGTCACTGCAGGACAGGGGAGAGGAGCGTCTAGTCACTGCAGGACAGGGGAGAGGAGTGTCTAGTCACTGCAGGACAGGGGAGAGGAGCTTCTAGTCACTGCAGGACAGGGGAGAGGAGCGTCTAGTCACTGCAGGACAGAGGAGAGGAGCGTCTAGTCACTGCAGGACAGAGGAGAGGAGCGTCTAGTCACTGCAGGACAGGGGAGAGGAGCGTCTAGTCACCAGGACAGGGGAGAGGAGCGTCTAGTCACTGCAGGACAGAGGAGAGGAGCGTCTAGTCACTGCAGGACAGGGGAGAGGAGCGTCTAGTCACTGCAGGACAGGGGAGAGGAGCATCTAGTCACTGCACGACAGAGGAGAGGAGCGTCTAGTCACTGCAGGACAGAGGAGAGGAGCGTCTAGTCACTGCAGGACAGGGGAGAGGAGCGTCTAGTCACCAGGACAGGGGAGAGGAGCGTCTAGTCACTGCAGGACAGAGGAGAGGAGCGTCTAGTCACTGCAGGACAGGGGAGAGGAGCGTCTAGTCGCTACAGGACAGGGGAGAGGAGCGTCTAGTCACTGCAGGACAGGGGAGAGGAGCGTCTCGTCACTACAGGACAGGGGAGAGGAGCGTCTAGTCACTGCAGGACAAGGGAGAGGAGCGTCTAGTCACTGCAGGACAGGGGAGAGGAGCGTCTAGTCACTGCAGGACAGGGGAGAGGAGCGTCTAGTCACTGCAGGACAGGGGAGAGGAGCGTCTAGTCACTGCAGGACAGGGGAGAGGAGCGTCTAGTCACTGCAGGACAGAGGAGAGGAGCGTCTAGTCACTGCAGGACAGAGGAGCGTCTAGTCACTGCAGGACAGAGGAGCGTCTAGTCACTGCAGGACAGGGGAGAGGAGCATCTAGTCACTGCAGGACAGGGGAGAGGAGCGTCTAGTCACTGCAGGACAGGGGAGAGGAGCGTCTAGTCACTGCAGGACGGGGGAGAGGAGCATCTAGTCACTGCAGGACAGGGGAGAGGAGCGTCTAGTCACTGCAGGACAGGGGAGAGGAGCGTCTAGTCACTGTAGGACAGGGGAGAGGAGCGTCTAGTCACTGCAGGACAGGGGAGAGGAGTGTCTAGTCACTGCAGGACAGGGGAGAGGAGCGTCTAGTCACTGCAGAACAGAGGAGAGGAGCGTCTAGTCACTGCAGTACAGAGGAGAGGAGCGTCTAGTCACTGCAGGACAGGGGAGAGGAGCGTCTAGTCACTGCAGGACAGAGGAGAGGAGCGTCTAGTCACTGCAGGACAGGGGAGAGGAGCGTCTAGTCACTACAGGACAGGGGAGAGGAGTGTCTAGTCACTGCAGGACAGGGGAGAGGAGCGTCTAGTCACTGCAGGACAGGGGAGAGGAGCGTCTAGTCACCAGGACAGGGGAGAGGAGCGTCTAGTCACTGCAGGACAGAGGAGAGGAGCGTCTAGTCACTGCAGGACAGGGGAGAGGAGCGTCTAGTCACTGCAGGACAGGGGAGAGGAGCGTCTAGTCACTGCAGGACAGAGGAGAGGAGCGTCTAGTCACTGCAGGACAGAGGAGAGGAGCGTCTAGTCACTGCAGGACAGAGGAGAGGAGCGTCTAGTCACTGCAGGAGCGTCTAGTCACTGCAGGACAGGGGAGAGGAGCGTCTAGTCACCAGGACAGGGGAGAGGAGCGTCTAGTCACTGCAGGACAGAGGAGAGGAGCGTCTAGTCACTGCAGGACAGGGAAGAGGAACGTCTAGTCACTGCAGGACTGTGGAGAGGAGCGTCTAGTCACTGCAGGACAGGGGAGAGGAGCGTCTAGTCACTGCAGGACAGGGGAGAGGAGCGTCTAGTCACTGCAGGACAGGGGAGAGGAGCGTCTAGTCACTGCAGGACGGGAGAGGAGCGTCTAGTCACTGCAGGACAGGGGAGAGGAGCGTCTAGTCACTGCAGGACAGAGGAGAGGAGCGTCTAGTCACTGCAGGACAGGGGAGAGGAGCGTCTAGTCACTGCAGGACAGAGGAGAGGAGCGTCTAGTCACTGCAGGACAGGGGAGAGGAGCGTCTAGTCACTGCAGGACGGGGGAGAGGAGCGTCTAGTCATTGCAGGACAGGGGAGAGGAGCGTCTAGTCACTGCAGGACTGGGGAGAGGAAAGTCTAGTCACTGCAGGACAGGGGAGAGGAGCGTCTAGTCACTGCAGGACAGGGGAGAGGAGCGTCTAGTCACTGCAGGACAGAGGAGAGGAGCGTCTAGTCACTGCAGGACAGAGGAGAGGAGCGTCTAGTCACTGAAGGACAGGGGAGAGGAGCGTCTAGTCACCAGGACAGGGGAGAGGAGCGTCTAGTCACTGCAGGACAGAGGAGAGGAGCGTCTAGTCACTGCAGGACAGGGGAGAGGAGCGTCTAGTCACTACAGGACAGGGGAGAGGAGCGTCTAGTCACTGCAGGACAGGGGAGAGGAGCGTCTAGTCACTGCAGGACAGGGGAGAGGAGCGTCTAGTCACTGCAGGACAGAGGAGAGGAGCGTCTAGTCACTGCAGGACAGAGGAGCGTCTAGTCACTGCAGGACAGGGGAGAGGAGCGTCTAGTCACTGCAGGACGGGGGAGAGGAGCATCTAGTCACTGCAGGACAGGGGAGAGGAGCGTCTAGTCACTGCAGGACAGAGGAGCGTCTAGTCACTGCAGGACAGAGGAGAGGAGCGTCTAGTCACTGCAGGACAGAGGAGAGGAGCGTCTAGTCACCAGGACAGGGGAGAGGAGCGTCTAGTCACTGCAGGACAGGGGAGAGGAGCGTCTAGTCACTGCAGGACAGGGGAGAGGAGCGTCTAGTCACTGCAGGACAGGGGAGAGGAGCGTCTAGTCACTGCAGGACAGGGGAGAGGAGCGTCTAGTCACTGCAGGACAGGGGAGAGGAGCGTCTAGTCACTGCAGGACAGGGGAAAGGAGCGTCTAGTCACTGCAGGACAGGGGAAAGGAGCGTCTAGTCACTGCAGGACAGGGGAGAGGAGCGTCTAGTCACTGCAGGACAGGGGAGAGGAGCGTCTAGTCACTGCAGGACAGGGGAGAGGAGCGTCTAGTCACTGCAGGACAGGGGAGAGGAGCGTCTGGTTCCCCAATATAACAGTAGTAGTGTTGTACCTGTATACATGATTATATGTACTGTCTTTATTACTACTGAAATTAACTGTATTTCATTTTCCTCATTGTACTGTATTTACTGAAATGTAAAGCTGGGAATTATTCTGGGTGAGGGAGAAACCGTGAATATATTTATATGATTGCCATAGTACTGAGTCCCATGACCCTTCATTCCTTAATAAAGTATTTACATTATATAATGTATTGTATTTCATTTCCCTCATTGTACTGTATTTACTGAAATGCTGTACCACTATGCTGCTTTGGCATGATCTACTAATTGTATTTTAAGCCAATTTGAATTTGAGAGAGAGAGCGAGAGAGAGAGATTATAAAATCCATGTAGACAATCAACAAGTGTGCAGTTAAAACACACAAAAACACACATTTCTTCCCACAGGGCCATGTGGTGAGAGAGGGATGCAGCTCGAGCACAAATCTCTTCAACATATTTATCGAATTGGCGAGGGCACTAGAACAGTCTGCATCACCCGGCCTCACCCTACTAGAATCTGAAATCAAATGTCTAATGTTTACTGATGATCTGGTGCTTCTGTCCCCAACCAAGGAGGGCCTACAGCAGCACCTAGATCTTCTGCACAGATTCTGTCAGACGTGGGCCCTGACAGTCAATCTCAGTAAGACCAAAATAATGGTCCTCCAAAAAAGATCCAGTTGCCAGAACCACAAATACAAATTCCATCTAGACACCGTTGCCCTAAAGCACACATAAACTATACATATCTCGGCCTAAACATCAGAGCCACAGGTAACTTCCACAAAGCTGTGAACAATCTGAGAGACAAGGCAAGAAGGGCCTTCTATGCCATCAAAAGGAACATAAAATTTGACAATCCAATTAGGATCTGGCTAAAAATACTTGAATCAGTTATAGAACCCATTGCCCTTTATGGTTGTGAGGTCTGTGGTCCGCTCACCAACCAAGAATTCACAAAATGGGACAAACACCAAATTGAGACTCTGTATGCTGAATACCTGACCACTGTGACTGACCCAAACTTAAGGAGAGCTTTGACTATGTACAGACTCAGTGAGCATAGCCTTGCTATTGAGAAAGGGCGCCGTAGGCAGACCTGGCTCTCAAGAGAAGACAGGCTATGTGCACACTGCCCACAAAATGAGGTGGAAACTGAGCTGCACTTCCTAACCTCCTGCCCAATGTATGACCATATTAGAGAGACATATTTCCCTCAGATTACACAGATCCACAAAGAATTTGAAAACAAATCCAATTTTGATAAACTCCCATATCTACTGGGTGATATACCACAGTGTGCCATCACAGCAGCAAGATATGTGACCTGTTGCCACAAGAAAAGGGCAACCAGTGAAGAACAAACACCATTGTAAATACAACCCATATTTATGTTAATTTATTTTCCCTTTTGTACTTTAACTATTCGCACATCGTTATTAAACTATATAGACACAATATGACATTTAAAAATGTCTCTATTCTTTTGAAACTTTTGTGAGTGTAATATTTACCGTTCAGTTTTGATTGGTTATTTCACTTTTGCTAATTATCTATTCCACTTGCTTCGGCAATATAAACAATATAAATGTTTTGCCAAAAAAAAGCCTTTGAATTGAGACAGTAAGAACGGAGGAGCTGGTGAGAATGGAGAGCTCTGATCAAATGGTTTTTAATTACCAATATGTGGCCATTTTGTTTATGGCTGTTTAGGGCCCTCCAGTCCTCTCCTCAAACACTCCTGTGTGTGAGCGTCTGTGCTTGTGTGTGTGAGTGTGCATGCGCGTGTGTGTGTGTGTGTGTGTGCGTGTGTTGGCCCTCTCCTCTCCCATCTGATCTGAGGGTTTGACAAACTTCCATATTGAACTCCCCTCTCTCTTCTCCCCCCAGCATGATACCATATTGATCTCCTCTCTCTTCTCCAGCGTGTTTAACCGATACCGTTTATCAGAGCCCTCCATTCCCTGGCCTTGGCGCCTCCCCCTCTCCTTCAGCAACAATTAGACTGAATGAATCATTTCATGCAGTACATACAGATCAATGGACATTTAGCACCCGCTGCTCTGGAGACTTACGAGGGTCTTTGATATACAGGTTCGGTTGTTAATGCATTCTCTGGGAATTAGTGTCTGTGTTTACCCCCCTAAACGTAGGCTGTGTTTACACAGGTAGTCTAATTCTGATCAGTGTAAACACATACAACTATAGTTACCTTTGTAGTTTACTGATACATTTTAGTTCGTTAGCGATTTACATAAGAATATCAGCTCCCTCGTCAAGTCTCAGTAGCACTGAATCTCCTCACGGTCTTCAATAAAAACCATCCCAACTCCTGTCTCGAACATAAAACCCCTTTTTTTCTGTCGCCACCACACTGTCTGTGTTAATTAGTCTAATTGACTGTAACGAGGGAACATTTAGAAATCTGATCTACAGTAACAGTATATTTACAGGAGCATCCTGTAACTCTTCCCCCTCCAACCATAACGGAACTACTCATTGACCCCTGCTGACCCCCGGTGGTGCATCGATACGGCAGCACAGTGTGTGTGTGTGTGTGTGTGTGTGTGTGTGTGTGTGTGTGTGTGTGTGTGTGTGTGTGTGTGTGTGTGTGTGTGTGTGTGTGTGTGTGTGTGTGTGTGTGTGTGTGTGTGTGTTCGTGTGTGTGTGTGTGTGTGTGTGTGTGTAACTGTCTGTAATGTATAACTGTCTGTAATATGTAACTGTCTGTAATGTGTAACTGTCAGTAATGTGCAACTGTCTGTAATGTGTAACTGTCTGTAATGTGTAACTGTCTGTAATAACTGTCTGTAATGTGTAACTGTCTGTAATGTGTAACTGTCAGTAATGTGTAACTGTCAGTAATTTGTAACTGTCATTAATGTGTAACTGTCAGTAATATGTAACTGTCATTAATGTGTAACTGTCTGTAATATGTAACTGTCATTAATGTGTAACTGTCAGTAATGTGTAACTGTCTGTAATGTGTAACTGTCTGTCATGTGTAACTGTCTGTAATGTGTAACTGTCTGTAATGTGTAACTGTCTGTAATATGTAACTGTCTGTAATGTGTAACTGTCTGTAATATGTAACTGTCATTAATGTGTAACTGTCAGTAATGTGTAACTGTATGTAATGTGTAACTGTCTGTAATGTGTAACTGTCTGTAATGTGTAACTGTCTGTAATGTGTAACTGTCTGTAATGTGTAACTGTCATTAATGTGTAACTGTCAGTAATGTGTAACTGTCTGTAATGTGTAACTGTCAGTAATGTGTAACTGTCTGTAATGTGTAACTGTCTGTAATGTGTAACTGTCTGTAATGTGTAACTGTCTGTAATGTGTAACTGTCTGTAATGTGTAACTGTCAGTAATGTGTAACTGTCTGTAATGTGTAACTGTCAGGGCTTCCACTCCCTGGCTGGCTCGAGAGGTTTCCTTGCCTCGATTGGCTTGGCGGCTTCCCACCCCATGCCCCAACCGGCTTTCCCAGCGCCCATGTCTAGGCCGGTTCGCCCAGTTGGGATGCCGGGTGGCACCCCAAGAGAGGGGGGTACTGTCGCGTCTGCTCCCGCTCTTCCCTCCCCCTGGCGCTTGAGGGCGTCAGGTTGCCCTGCATCACGCACTTCTATCATCCATCACGCACTCCTGCCTTCCCTCGTCACGCGCTCCTGCCTTCCATCACGCACTCCTGCATCACGCACTCCTGCCTTCCATCACGCACTCCTGCCTTCCATCACGCACTCCTGCCATCCATCACGCATTCCTGCCTTCCATCACGCACTCCTGCCTTCCATCACGCACTCTTGCCATCCATCACGCACTCCTGCCTTCCATCACGCACTCCTGCCTTCCATCACGCACTCCGGCCATCCATCACGCACTCCTCCTGAGGAATTGAAAAATGTTATGGCTGAGGGGGATGGCTGAGGGGTATGGTTGAGGGGGATGGTTGAGGGGGATGGTTGAGGGGGATGGCTGAGGGGCTTGGTTGAGGGGGATGTTGAGGAGGATGGTTGAGGGGGATGGCTGAGGGGGATGGCTGAGGGGGATGGTTGAGGGGCTTGGTTGAGGAGGATGGTTGAGGGGGATGGTTGAGGAGGATGGCTGAGGGGGATGGTTGAGGAGGATGTTGAGGGGGATGGCTGAGGAGGATGGTTGAGGGGGATGGTTGAGGGGGATGGTTGAGGGGGATGGTTGAGGAGGATGGTTGAGGAGGATGGCTGAGGAGGATGGTTGAGGGGGATGGTTGAGGAGGATGGTTGAGGAGGATGGCTGAGGAGGATGGTTGAGGGGGATTGTTGAGGGGGATGGTTGAGGGGGATGTTGAGGGGGATGGCTGAGGGGGATGGTTGAGGGGGATGGCTGAGGGGGTAGTTGAGGAGGATAGTTGAGGAGGATTGTTGAGGGGGATGGTTGAGGAGGATGGCTGAGGGGGTAGTTGAGGGGGATGGCTGAGGGGGATGGCTGAGGGGGATGGCTGAGGGGGATGTTGATGAGGATGGTTGAGGGGGATGGTTGAGGAGGATTGTTGAGGGGGATGGTTGAGGGGGATGGCTGAGGGGGTAGTTGAGGAGGATAGTTGAGGAGGATTGTTGAGGGGGATGGTTGAGGAGGATGGTTGAGGAGGATGTTGAGGGGGATGGCTGAGGGGGTAGTTGAGGGGGATGGCTGAGGGGGATGGTTGAGGAGGATGGTTGAGGAGGATGGTTAAGGGAGATGGCTGAGGAGGATGGCTGAGGAGGATGGTTGAGGGGGATGGTTGAGGGGGATGGTTGAGGGGGATGGTTGAGGAGGATGGTTGAGGGGGATGGTTGAGGGGGATGTTAAGGGGGATAGTTGAGGGGGATGGTTGAGGGGGATGGTTGAGGAGGATGGTTAAGGAGGCTGGTTGAGGAGGCTGGTTGAGGAGGATGGTTGAGGGGGATGGTTGAGGGGGATGGTTGAGGAGGATGGTTGAGGAGGATAGTTGAGGGGGTTGGTTGAGGAGGATGGTTGAGGGGGATGGCTGAGGGGGGAGTTGAGGGGGATGGCTGAGGGGGATGGTTGAGGAGGATTGTTGAGGGGGATGGTTGAGGAGGATGGTTGAGGGGGATGGTTGAGGGGGATGGTTGAGGGGGATGGCTGAGGGGGTAGTTGAGGGGGATGGCTGAGGGGGATGGTTGAGGGGGATGGCTGAGGGGGATGGTTGAGGAGGATGGTTGAGGGGGATGGTTGAGGGGGATGGTTGAGGAGGATGGTTGTGGGGGATCGTTGAGGGGGATGGTTGAGGGGGATGGTTGAGGGGGATGGCTGAGGGGGTAGTTGAGGAGGATAGTTGAGGAGGATTGTTGAGGGGGATGGTTGAGGGGGATGGTTGAGGAGGATGGTTGAGGGGGATGGTTGAGGAGGATGGTTGAGGGGGATGGTTGAGGGGGATGGTTGAGGAGGATGGTTGAGGGGGATGGTTGAGGGGGATAGTTGAGGGGGATGGCTGAGGGGGTAGTTGAGGAGGATAGTTGAGGAGGATTGTTGAGGGGGATGGTTGAGGGGGATGGTTGAGGGGGATGGCTGAGGAGGATGGTTGAGGGGGATGGTTGAGGGGGATGGCTGAGGGGCTTGGTTGAGGGGGATGGTTGAGGGGGATGGTTGAGGGGGATGGTTAAGGGGGATGGTTGAGGGGGATGGTTGAGGGGGATGGCTGAGGGGCTTGGTTGAGGGGGATGGTTGAGGGGGATGGTTAAGGGGGATGGTTAAGGGGGATGGTTAAGGGGGATGGTTGAGGGGGATGGTTGAGGGGGATGGTTGAGGAGGATGGTTGAGGAGGATGGTTGAGGGGGATGGTTGAGGGGGATGGTTGAGGAGGATGGTTGAGGGGGATGGTTGAGGAGGATGGTTAAGGGGGATGGTTGAGGGGGATGGTTGAGGGGGATGGCTGAGGGGGATGGTTGAGGGGGATGGTTGAGGGGGATGAGGCAAAAGGAAAAGCAAATAAGTCTGTCTGCACAAATAACTGGAAAACTTATTGCAAATTGACTAAACTGAATAAAAAGAAGAAACTACACTATAAAACAAAGATAAATGATGTACAAAATGATAGTAAAATGCTTTGGAGCTTCAATTACATTTTGGGCAAAAAGGCAAACTCAGCTCCATCATTCATTGAATCAGATGGCTCATTCATCATAAAACCCACTGATATTGCCAACTACTTTAATCATTTTTTCATAAGTAAGATTAGCAAACTTAGACATGACATGCCAGCAACAAACGCTGACCCTACACATCCAAGTATAACTGACCAAATTATGAGAGACAAGAATTGTAATTTTGAATTCTGTAAAGTGAGTGTGGAAGAGGTGAGAAAATGTATTGTTGTCTATCAACAATGACAAGCCACCGGTGTCTGACAATCTGGATGGAAAATTACTGAGGATAATAGTGGACGATATTGCCACTCCTATTTGCCACATCTTCAATCTAAGCCTACTAGAAAGTGTGTTAAAGTCATTCTGCTACCTAAGAATAGTAAAACCCCCTTTACTGGCTCAAATAGCCGACCAATCAGCCTGTTAGTAACCCTTAGTAAACTTTTTGAAAAAATGGTGTTTGACCAGATACAATGGTATTTTACAGTAAACAAATTGACAACGGACATTATCAATCATAGCCTGGAGCTGGAAAAACGTATGTGTTATGGCTTTACACCCCCTGCTATAATGTGGATAAAGAGTTACCTGTCTAACAGAACACAGAGGGTGTTCTTTAATGGAATCCTCTCCAACATAATCCAGGTAGAATCAGGAATTCCCCAGGGCAGCTGTCTAGGCCCCTTACTTTTTTCAATCTTTAATAATGACCTGCTACTGGTTTTCAGTAAAGCCAGCGTGTCTATGTATGCGGATGACTCAACGCTATACACCACAGCTACTACAGCGACTGAAATGACTGCAACACTTTACAAAGAGCTGCAGTTAGTTTGAGAGTGTGTGGCAAGGAGTAAGTAAGTCCTAAATATTTCAAAAACTAAAAGCATTCTATTTGGGACAAATCATTCACTAAACCCTAAACCTCAACTAAATCTTGTAATAAATAATGTGGAAATTGAGCAAGTTGAGGTGACTAAACTATTTGGAGTAACCCTGGATTTTAAACTGTCATGGTCAAAACATGTTGACACGACAGTAGCTAAGATGGGGAGAAGTCTGCCCATAATAAAGCGCTGCTCTACCTTCTTAACAGCACTATCAGCAAGGCAGGTCCTACAGGCCCTAGTCTCTACCTTCTTAACAACACTATCAACAAGGCAGGTCCTACAGGCCCTAGTCTCTACCTTCTTAACAACACTATCAACAAGGCAGGTCCTACAGGCCCTAGTTTCTACCTTCTTAACAACACTATCAGCAAGACAGGTCCTACAGGCCCTAGTTTCTACCTTCTTAACAACACTATCAACAAGGCAGGTCCTACAGGCCCTAGTTTCTACCTTCTTAACAACACTATCAACAAGGCAGGTCCTACAGGCCCTAGTTTCTACCTTCTTAACAACACTATCAACAAGGCAGGTCCTACAGGCCCTAGTTTCTACCTTCTTAACAACACTATCAACAAGGCAGGTCCTACAGGCCCTAGTTTCTACCTTCTTAACAACACTATCAACAAGGCAGGTCCTACAGGCCCTAGTTTCTACCTTCTTAACAACACTATCAACAAGGCAGGTCCTACAGGCCCTAGTTTTTACCTTCTTAACAACACTATCAACAAGGCAGGTCCTACAGGCCCTAGTTTCTACCTTCTTAACAACACTATCAACAAGGCAGGTCCTACAGGCCCTAGTTTCTACCTTCTTAACAACACTATCAACAAGGCAGGTCCTACAGGCCCTAGTTTCTACCTTCTTAACAACACTATCAACAAGGCAGGTCCTACAGGCCCTAGTTTCTACCTTCTTAACAACACTATCAACAAGGCAGGTCCTACAGGCCCTAGTTTCTACCTTCTTAACAACACTATCAACAAGGCAGGTCCTACAGGCCCTAGTTTCTACCTTCTTAACAACACTATCAACAAGGCAGGTCCTACAGGCCCTAGTTTCTACCTTCTTAACAACACTATCAACAAGGCAGGTCCTACAGGCCCTAGTTTCTACCTTCTTAACAACACTATCAACAAGGCAGGTCCTACAGGCCCTAGTTTCTACCTTCTTAACAGCACTATCAACAAGGCAGGTCCTGGAGGCCCTAGTTTTGTCACACCTTGACTTCTGTTCAGTCGTGTGGTCAGGTGCCACAAAGAGGGACTTAGGAAAATTGCAATTGTCTCAGAACAGGGCAGCACGGCTGGCCCTTGGATGTACACAGAGAGCTAATATTAATAATATGCATGTCAATCTCTCGTGGCTCAAAGTGGAGGAGAGATTGACATCACTACTTGTATTTGTGAGAAGTATTGACATGTTGAATTCACCAAGCTTTCTGTCTAAACTACTGGCACACAGCTCAGACACCCATACATACCCCACAAGACATGCCACCAGAGGTCTCTTCACAGTCCCCAAGTCCAGAACAGACTATGGGAGGTGCACAGTACTACATAGAGCCATGACTACATGGAACTCTATTCCACATCAGGTAACTGATGCAGCAGTAGAATCAGATTTCAAAAACAGATAAAAATACACCTTATGGAACAGCAGGGACTGTGAAGCAACACAAACAAACCCACAGACACATGCATACATACACACATGATATCCCAGGTCTGCATCTTCAGGCCACCGGGAGCTGTAGGGGAGGGCATTACCCAGTCCCTCCAAACTGAGGCTTCCACTGAAATGACAGGGTCCTGGTCAAAAGTAGTGCACTCTATAGGGAATAGGGTGCCATAGGGCTCTGGTCTAAAGTAGTACACTATATAGGGAATAGGGTCCCATTTCAGCCACATAACCTCCGTCTAAGGTCCAGGATGTCTGACAGGCTGTAAATGATAGCTACACTTACTATGCTGAGCGATCGATGCTGTGCCGTTGTACAAGGGCCACGTTGCAATCTATCCCGCTGTCTGTAATTGAGTGACTAAATTATCCCACATATCAACAACAGGTTTAAATGTTTGTTTTTAGCCACTTTAATTGCATTGCTGGCTGGTAATAAGTTGTTCCCGAGGTGAAATCTTTAAATACTATTTACGTCTTAGGTAAGTAAAAGGGAGACTGTTGCTGGGTTGGTTAAAAGAGTTCTGTTGATGTAAAACCCATGAAAATTGTAATTAACTTGTAAGGCCTTGTAATTGCCTTATAATTAGCTCTTAAGGTCTACATCTCCTCTGTGTAATTCAGTAGTGATTTAAATTGTCCAACTCATTTATACAGTATAAGCCTAGTTTGTGCCAAATCAAATGCAGCATCGGAGGGGTAAAAAATTCATGTTACTTTCATTTGACGAGGCGTTGGTTTATGTATGCAGGTGTTCAGTCCTATTCTGTCTCATCAAATCTATTATTTAGGAGGAAAAATCACATTAATTTCCCTCTGACATAGAGATGTATGGGGTTGGCAGAAACAATTATTGTATGAATGACCCCTGCAGTTAGTACTCTGATCACTGAGGCAGCCTCCCTAATAGCACCGTATTACCTGTCGGGCACTACTGTTGACCAGGGACTATATAGGGATTAGGGTCATATTTGGGACAAAACCCAGCCTCTAAACAGTCCCACCACCAAGCAGACCTCCTATCACACCTTCCTCCCAGCTCTGCACAGCTAACAACAGGGACATCACACTAGGGACATCACACTGGAGACATCATACTGGCGACATCACACTGGAGACATCACACTAGGGACATCACACTGGAGACATCACACTGGAGACATCACACTAGGGACATCACACTGGAGACATCACACTGGAGACATCACACTAGAGACATCACACTAGAGACATCACACTGGAGACATCACAGTGGAGACATCATACTGGAGACATCATACTGGAGACATCACACTAGGGACATCACACTGGAGACATCACACTGGAGACATCATACTAGGGACATCACACTGGAGACATCACACTGGAGACATCACAACAGGGACATCACACTAGGGACATCACACTGGAGACATCATACTGGAGACATCACACTGGAGACATCACACTGGAGACATCACACTGGAGACATCACACTAGAGACATCACACTGGAGACATCACAGTGGAGACATCATACTGGAGACATCATACTGGAGACATCACACTGGAGACATCACAGTGGAGACATCATACTGGAGACATCACACTGGAGACATCACACTGGAGACATCACAACAGGGACATCACACTAGGGACATCACACTGGAGACATCATACTGGAAACATCACACTGGAGACATCAAACTGGAGACATCACACTAGGGACATCACACTAGGGACATCACAGTGGAGACATCACACTGGAGACATCACAGTGGAGACATCATACTGGAGACATCACACTGGAGACATCACAGTGGAGACATCACACTAGGGACATCACACTGGAGACATCACACTGGAGACATCACACTGGAGACATCACACTGGAGACATCACAGTGGAGACATCACACTAGGGACATCACACTGGAGACATCACACTGGAGACATCACAGTGGAGACATCACACTAGGGACATCACAGTGGAGACATCACACTGGAGACATCACACTGGAGACATCACAACAGGGACATCACACTAGGGACATCACACTGGAGACATCACACTGGAGACATCACACTAGGGACATCACACTGGAGACATCACACTGGAGACATCACAGTGGAGACATCACAACAGGGACATCACACTAGGGACATCACACTGGAGACATCATACTGGAGACATCACACTGGAGACATCATACCAGGGACATCACACTGGAGACACCACACTGGAGACATCACACTGGAGACATCACAACAGGGACATCACACTAGGGACATCACACTGGAGACATCACACTGGAGACATCACAGTGGAGACATCACAGTGGAGACATCACACTGGAGACATCACACTGGAGACATCACACTGGAGACATCACACTGGAGACATCACAACAGGGACATCACACTAGGGACATCACAGTGGAGACATCATACCAGGGACATCACAGTGGAGACATCACACTAGGGACATCACAGTGGAGACATCATACCAGGGACATCACACTGGAGACATCACACTAGGGACATCACACTGGAGACATCATACTAGGGACATCACAGTGGAGACATCACAGTGGAGACATCACACTGGAGACATCACACTGGAGACATCACACTAGGGACATCACACTGGAGACATCATACTAGGGACATCACACTGGAGACATCACACTCGAGACATCATACTAGGGACATCACAGTGGAGACATCACAGTGGAGACATCACACTGGAGACATCACACTAGGGACATCACACTAGGGACATCACAGTGGAGACATCACAGTGGAGACATCACACTGGAGACATCACACTAGGGACATCACACTAGGGACATCACACTAGGGACATCACACTGGAGACATCACACTGGAGACATCATACTGGAGACATCACACTGGAGACATCACACTGGAGACATCACACTAGGGACATCACAGTGGAGACATCACACTGGAGACATCACACTGGAGACATCACACTAGGGACATCACACTGGAGACATCACACTGGAGACATCACACTGGAGACATCACACTGGAGACATCACACTAGGGACATCACAGTGGAGACATCACACTGGAGACATCACACTGGAGACATCACACTAGGGACATCACAGTGGAGACATCACACTGGAGACATCACACTAGGAACATCACACTAGGGACCTAACAGTGGAGACATCACACTGGAGACATCACACTGGAGACATCACACTGGAGACATCACACTAGGAACATCACACTAGGGACATAACAGTGGAGACATCACACTGGAGACATCACACTGGGGACATCACACTGGAGACATCACACTGGAGACATCACACTGGAGACATCATACTAGGGACATCACAGTGGAGACATCACACTAGGGACATCACAGTGGAGACATCACACTAGGGACATCACAGTGGAGACATCATACTAGGGACATCACAGTGGAGACATCACACTAGGGACATCACAGTGGAGACATCATACTAGGGACATCACACTGGAGACATCACACTGGAAACATCACACTAGGGACATCACACTGGAAACATCACACTAGGGACATCACACTAGGGACATCACACTGGAGACATCACACTGGAGACATCACACTAGGGACATCACACTAGGGACATCACAGTGGAGACATCACACTAGAGACATCACACTAGGGACATCACACTGGAGACATCACAGTGGAGACATCACACTAGGGACATCACACTGGAGACATCACACTGGAGACATCACACTGGAGACATCACACTAGGGACATCACACTGGAGACATCACACTGGAGACATCACACTGTAGACATCACACTGGAAACATCACACTAGGGACATCACACTGGAGACATCACACTGGAGACATCACACTGTAGACATCACACTGGAAACATCACACTAGGGACATCACACTAGGGACATCACACTGGAGACATCACACTGGAGACATCACACTGGAGACATCACACTAGGGACATCACAGTGGAGACATCATACTAGAGACATCACACTGGAGACATCACATTGGAGACATCACACTAGGGACATCACAGTGGAGACATCATACTAGAGACATCACAGCCATGACTGACTGGAAGGCCTGAGAACATGAGTTATCTCTCAGTGAACAATCCTGTCATGACAACTGGTAGTAAAATGTATTTTGGAGCCGTGATAGGCATATCATTAATTGTTTCAGAACAACTAAAAACAGCATATCACTTCTCATGACAGAAATATGTGTAGTTGCAGACAGTCTGGTCTGGTTCAGATGTGTTGATGTCTATTAGATTTTGATGTTCACAATGATGAGATGAAGTTTTTAAACGACATGTTTGTTTGTTGGACGTAAATCATCCTACACAAAGAAATAAAATGGAAAACGATCAGAGAAATAGATTTAATTGTTATATTACAGTACAAAGGCTTTAGTCATCTGGATAACAATTGCTGAGAGCAATATTTAATTTAACCTTTATTTAACGAGGCAAGTCAGTTAAAGAACAAATTATTATTTACAATGACGGTCTACACCGGGCCAAACCCCGGACGACGCTGGGCCAATTGTGCGCCGCCCTATGGGACTCCCAATCACGGCTGGATGTGATGCAGCCTGGATTATAATGGTGTCTTGTTTGGGGCACTAACTCCGCCATGGTTCATGCTAGGTGCTGATAGCTAGTTAGCTAGCTAAGTTAGCATTGCTGCTGGGTGCTGATAGCTAGTTAGCTAGCTAAGTTAGCATTGCTGCAGCACTAACTCCGCCATGGTTCATGGGACAAAGCTTATGGGGAAATGAATGGGGATTTTGTAGGGTTTTTGAATAAATGACAAAAATAAGGTTTTGTAACGGTTCTCCTCTTCCATGGATTGAACCAAAACGCAGCTTCTGAAGTTGACATATTTATTTACAGAAAAGACGAAAACACGAACTTCACTATAACCTAACAAAACAACAAAACGGAGTAGACAAACCTGGACATGCGAACTTACATACAACGCAGAACTCACGAACAGGAAAATGACTACACAAAAGACCGAACGTACAAACAAACCGAGAACAGTCCCGTGTGGCGTAACATACAAACACTGACACAGGAGACAACCACCCACAAACAAACAGTGTGAAAACACCTACCTTAATATGACTCTCAATCAGAGGAAATGAAAAACACCTGCCTCTAATTGAGAGCCATATTAGGTCACCCTTTAAACCAACATAGAAACAGAAAACATAGACTGCCCACCCAAACTCACGTCCTGACCAACTAACACATACAAAACTAACAGAAAACAGGTCAGGAACGTGACATAACCCCCCCCTTAAGGTGCGAACTCCGGGCGCACCAGCACAAAGTCTAGGGGAGGGTCAGGGTGGGCATCTGACCACGGTGGTGGCTCAGGCTCTGGGCGAGGTCCCCACCCCACCATAGTCAATCCCAGCTTACGTCTCTCCCTCAGAATGACCACCCTCTTACTCCACCCACCTAATATACCGGGTAACATCAAAATAAGGGACAGCTCCGGGACAAGGTAGCTCAGGACAGATAGGTAGTTCAGGATAGAGAGGTAGCTCAGGATAGAGAGGTAGCTCAGGATAGAGAGGTAGCTCAGGATAGAGAGGTAGCTCAGGATAGAGAGGTAGCTCAGGATAGAGGGGCAACTCCGGACTGAAGGGCAGCTCCGGACAGAGAGACAGCTCTGGACTGAGGGGCAGTTCTGGATACATGGCAGCTCCGGACTGAGGGACAGCTCATGGTTGGCTGACGGCTCTGGACGCTCATGGCTGGCTGACGGCTCTGGACGCTCATGGCTGGCTGACGGCTCTGGACGCTCATGGCTGGCTGACGGCTCTGGACGCTCATGGCTGGCTGACGGCTCTGGACGCTCATGGCTCGCTGACGGCTCTGGCAGATCCTGTCTGGTTGGCGGCTCTGGCAGATCCTGTCTGGTTGGCGGCTCTGGCAGATCCTGTCTGGTTGGCGGCTCTGGCAGATCCTGTCTGGTTGGCGGCTCTGGCAGATCCTGACTGACGAATGGCTCTAGCGGCTCCTGACTGACTAACGGCTCTGACGGCTCGGGACAGACGGGCGGCTCAGACGGCGCTGGGGAGACGGATGGCTCAGACGGCGCTGGGGAGACGGATGGCTCAGATGGCGCTGGGGAGATGGATGGCTCAGACGGCGCTGGGGAGACGGATGGCTCAGATGGCGCTGAGGAGACGGATGGCTCAGATGGCGCTGCGGAGACGGATGGCTCAGACTGATCCTGTCTGGCGGAAGGCTTTGGCTGCTCCTGTCTGGCGGAAGGCTCTAGCGGCTCCTGTCTGGCGGAAGGCTCTAGCGGCTCCTGTCTGGCGGAAGGCTCTGTAGGCTCATGGCAGACGGGCGGCTTTGCAGGCTCATGGCAGACGGGCGGCTTTGAAGGCTCAATACAGACGGGCAGTTCATGCGGCGCTTGGCAGACGGACAGTTCAGGCGCCGTTGGGCAGACGGCAGACTCTGGCCGGCTGAAACGCACTGTAGGCCTGGTGCGTGGTGCCGAAACTGGAGGCACCGGACTGGAGACACGCACTTCAAGCCTAGTGCGGGGAGCAGGGACAGGGCACACTGACCTCTCGAAGCGCACTATAGGCCTGGTGCGTGGTGCCGGCACTGGTGGCACCGGGCTGAGTGCACGCACATCAGGACGAGTACGGGGAGAAGGAACAGTGCGTACAGGGCTCTGGAGACGCACAGGAGGCTTAGTGCGTGGTGCCGGAACTGGAGGCACTGGGCTGGAGACACGCACCATAGGGAGAGTGCGTGGAGGAGGAACAGGGCTCTGGAGACGCACTGGAAGCCTGGTGCGTAGTGTAGGCACTGGTGGTACTGGGCTGGGGCGGGGAGGTAGCGCCGGAAATACCGGACTGTGCAAGCGTACTGGCTCCCTTGAGCATTGAGCCTGCCCAACCTTACCTGGTTGAATGCTCCCCGTCGCCCGACCAGTGCGGGGAGGTGGAATAACCCGCACCGGGCTATGTAGGCGAACCGGGGACACCATGCATAAGGCTGGTGCCATGTATGCCGGCCCGAGGAGACGCACTGGAGACCAGACGCGTTGAGCCGGCCTCATGGCACCTGGCTCAATGCCCAATCTAGCCCTACCAGTGCGGGGAGGTGGAATAACCCGCACCGGGCTATGCACACGTACAGGAGACACCGTGCGCTCTACTGCGTAACACGGCGTCTGCCCGTACTCCCGCTCTCCACGGTTAGCCTGGGAAGTGGGCGCAGGTCTCCTACCTGCCCTTGGCCCACTACCTCTTAGCCCCCCCCCAAGAAATTTTTGGGGTTTCTTCACGGGCTTCCGTGCTAGCCGTGTACCTTCATAAATCCGGTTTTGAGCTTCATTCTCCGGTTTCCAGCCACGTCTCTTTGCTGCCTCCTCATACCACCGCTCCTGGGCTCGCGCTGCTTCCATCTCCTCACGAGCGCGGCGATATTCCCCAATGTGCGCCCAGTGTCCTTCTCCCTCTAATACTTCCTCCCAAGTCCATGAGTCCTGATCTCTTGGCCGCTGCTCGAACTCACGCTGCTTGGTTCTGGATCGGTGGGTGGTTCTGTAACGGTTCTCCTCTTCCTCTTCATCCGAAGAGGAGGAGCATGGATTGAACCAAAACGCAGCTTCTGAAGTTGACATATTTATTTACAGAAAAGACGAAAACACGAACTTCACTATAACCTAACAAAACAACAAAACGGAGTAGACAAACCTGGACATGCGAACTTACATACAACGCAGAACTCACGAACAGGAAAATGACTACACAAAAGACCGAACGTACAAACAAACCGAGAACAGTCCCGTGTGGCGTAACATACAAACACTGACACAGGAGACAACCACCCACAAACAAACAGTGTGAAAACACCTACCTTAATATGACTCTCAATTAGAGGAAATGAAAAACACCTGCCTCTAATTGAGAGCCATATTAGGTCACCCTTTAAACCAACATAGAAACAGAAAACATAGACTGCCCACCCAAACTCACGTCCTGACCAACTAACACATACAAAACTAACAGAAAACAGGTCAGGAACGTGACAGGTTTGTAGTAAACACAGGCTTAGGAGACCTGAAGGAAGTTAGAATGTGGTTTTGAGATAAACGAAGAAAATATGGTCTGAGGTTAAAGGGATACTACAGGATTTTGGCAATGAAGCCCTTTTATCTACCTCCCCATAGTCAGATGAACTCACGGATACCATTTGTATGTCTCTGCGTGCAGTTTGAAGGAATTTGCGAATTAGGAAATTGCTAATTGCATGCTAGCAGTTACCATAGACTAACGCTACTGTAGTTAGCAATTTCGCTAACGCTAGTTAGCAACTTCATTCAAACTGCATGCAGAGACATACAATTGGTATCCATGAGTTCAGCTGAGTCTGGGGGAAATATATGAAAGGCTTCATTGCCAGAAAGTATCCCTTTAATTAACCTCAGACCATATTTTTGGTGTTTTTTCCCAAAACCTCATTCTTTTGGGTTTGTAGGACTACGAGCTGGTGAGCTCTGGAGTGCACTACTTATGAACAGAGACCTATAGGTTGCCATTTTGGGATGCAACCCACATTTCTTCCCATATGCTGCTTGGTATGGAAGTGGTCTCTGTTAAGGGGGGGTGAAACCATTACAAAACCATTATGCAGGATCTCTTCACCCCCCAGGGAGAAACACTCATTACTAAACACATTGAACAGGGTGACAAGTGGCACCATATATATTTATATATATATATATATATATTTATTTTTTCCCTTCATTCTTTCTTTCCATCTTTTTAAAATATTTTTTATAAATCTCTGTTCTGTTCTGTATTTGGAGAGGCCAACTGAGGGACTACGGCATTCCCGCTGTGCCAATCAGGGTTGCCACGACAACAGACAGTGGGGTAGTTGAAGAGCTTGTCAATCATGTTATACATACTGTAGACTAGAGAGATATAATATTAATATAATTATAATTATTATATTAGTGTTATATTTAATTCTTTAATATTACACTATCGAGTCTGTCGGACAGTAGGTGGTTGAAGGTGCCTGTCAATCATGTTATACATACTGTAGACTAGAGAGATATAATATTAATATAATTATAATTATTATATTAGTGTTATATTTAATTTTTTAATATCATGTTATACAAACTAAGACACATTAGGCTGCTCGTTCTGATCTTATTTTATACACCAGTTGGTATTTTGATCAGCTCTTTTCTCCAATTGGCCATGTTTAAACACAGTGTTCTATTTAATTCAGAGACAGCTGCCTCTGATTGAGAACCATATTAGGCTGAACACAGAAACAGACAAACTAGACACACAACATAGAATGCCCACCCCAACTCACGCCCTGACCATACTAAACAAATACAAAAACAAGGGGAAACAGGTCAGGAACGTGACAAATTGGCCATGTTTAAACACAGTGTTCTATTTAATTCTCTGATGTTACTACAGTCAACAGTCGGTGGTTTAAGTGCCGGTCAATCATGCTATACAAACTGTAGACAAGAGAGAGAGAGATAATATTCATAGAATTATTATATTAGTGCTCTATTTAATTGCCAATCAGATTCGGTAAAGGATGAAACCAGAAGACATTGAATTAACCAATCAATAGGCATGTTAATGCTTGATTGTAATAATTATAATAATGTAAAATTGAAATGCTTCCCTATGCATATCATTTATATGCTTCTTTTTTGAATAAATCATTCAGGATTTCAGAAATGTGTAGTTTTAGATTCATTAGTCACATATCATTATAAATGTTTTATTTGCTAATGAATTAATCTCCCGAGACATTTCAGCTCAGTAGTTAACCTTAAAGGGGAATGGAAACACTTCAGTTAGCTGGTGTTCTAAATCCTCGTGTTTCCATTCCCCTTTAAGGATGTTTTTTCTGTTCATGCACAACGTGATTATTGTTTCGTTTGGCTCTCCAGGTCTCTCGCTCATTTTTTGTCCCCGCACCTCCAGATTTAGGAATTAAGCACTGGATACAGGTAGGGGGAGAACCGGGATGAAAGTAACACTTTTATTTTTTTTTATTTTTTTTTATTACTCAGAAAATCGATAGAGCTAGACACACCACATTTCATGACTAACAACTATGTCCTCTATCATCAGCAACTGTAATTTAATTTCTAAAAAAAAATTAGTAAATTAGTTTAAATTAAATAGGTCGAGAACAGAACTACCCCAACGTTACTTTTGTACCTGCTTTGCGGGGCGGAAGTAACACAGCCTTGGGAAGGAATTAACAGCTGGCGAGAAGTGCACAAAAAATCTCTTTCTCTCCATGTTTCTGGTTTGTAATGCTCGTTACTTTACAACAAATATACTATCAGCCATAATGTCATGTTTGTGTCGATATGAAGAATTAATGCTATAGATTAGAAATGTATTCAAATGAGCCATGCTTCAGGCAACGCCACGATATTTTACCGTACAATATATATGAACCATCATTATCACTTTAATTATAATGTAGTCGATGTTTTTCACCATTTTGAATTAGTATTCATGCTTGGCTGTACCAATCAGGGTCTAGTTTCCCAAAAGCATCTTAAAGGTGCTAAAACATAGTGTAACGGTCGTCTGTGGTGGAAGAAGGATCGGACCAAGGTGCGGCGTGGTAAGTGTTCATGTCTTTTTAATAAACAAAAAATGAACACTGGAACATAACAATAAACGAAGTGAACAACCGAAACAGTACCGTGTGGCGACAAACACTGACACGGAAGACAAACACCCACAAACCAAAAGACAAAACAGGCTACCTAAATATGGTTCCCAATCAGAGACAACGACAAACACCTGCCTCTGATTGAGAACCATATCAGGCCAAACGAAAAACCCAACATAGAAACACAAAACATAGATAACCCACCCAACTCACGCTAAAAACAAAGAAAATACAAAAGAACTATGGTCAGAACGTGACACATAGGATACAAATTTAAAAAAACTAATAATAATGCATTGTAATCTCAGAAAATGTCCTACTATCTGCAGTAATAGTGGAAAGGTATTTCACAGGGACCCGCCAGTGTTGTGATTGGCTGTGATTTCTCCCGGCGGAGCGGCAAAACTGTTCTGACTTTTACAGCTGTGTTATCTAGTGGAAATCACTCTTGTCATTTCCTGGTTACTAAAGGTCTATGTACTCTGTTCGCTCAATTTAATTTTATGTGAGAAAAACAAGCAATGAATAATGTAAGGAATCGTTGTACCATCTAAATCGCTGTTAAATATCTTTTCAATAAGAAAAAAAATATCATTTTTACAGCTTTTGGAAGCTGGTGGACCAAAACCGAAAGAAAACTGCTCAAGCGAGAGTCTCCTCCATGTTGTGGGGAATTACGGGGGAGAGGGCGGTTTGTTTTGGATGATTCGTGCTCAAGCCTTTTACTTTCGGGTTTTGTTCCACCAGCTTCAAACATGATGTTTTTTTGTTTGTTATTGGAAATACATTTAACAGAGGTAGAAATCAATAGGCGAATATCACAGCCCATCACAACACGGGCGGGTAAATATTTCTGTGGAAAAAACTATCCACTATTACAGCAGATTTTCTGAAATTACAATGTAAACATTCTACAAAAATCCTATTTGTAGCACGTTTAAGGCTAAATTCATTGGCATCTGTATCCTATGGTTCTAAGATGAACTTTGCCCTAAGACGCTTTTGGGAAACTGGGCCCTGATACGCTCCAGCTTTCCTTCTCATGCACGCTTCTCGTGTCTTGACAGAATAAACATATTTTTTTTCTCTCTTCACAAATGGCAAACTCATCAAGCTTATCACATTTTCATGGCTTGACATGAAAGGTAATTGACCCCCCCAGAATCATAAATGTATATACACTGCTCAAAAAAATAAAGGGAACACTTAAACAACACAATGTAACTCCAAGTCAATCACACTTCTGTGAAATCAAACTGTCCACTTAGGAAGCAACACTGATTGACAATAAATTTCACATGCTGTTGTGCAAATGTGAATATTGTATTTGGAACCACTAACCTGTCGATTAAAAAGCTTATGTGAGAAGCTGATCCATCAAGCCAATTGATTAAAGGGATCATTCTAATGATGTCATATACTTTTCTAACATTCAGTCACTTGTTGATAATTAGCTAACATTATAAAAGCAGTATGAACTAGAGGAGACAACGGCCTGTGCTTCAACATCTGATTTTGTTCCAGGTCATCAGTTCACATTGTGTTACTTTCATCTCCTGTACCTTCTTCTAACACCCAAAACTAGCTAGCATGATACATCTGCACACAAGCCTAAGATCACCTTGCGTAATGCCAACGTATCGGCTGGAGTGGTGTAAAGCTCGCCGCCATTGGACTCTGGGACAGTGGAAACGCGTTCTCTGGAGTGATTAATCATTTTTCACCATCTGGCAGTCTGACGGACGAATCTGGACTTGGCGGATGTCAGGAGAACGCTACCTGCCCCAATGCTAAATGCCAACTGTAAAGTTTGGTGGAGGAGGAATAATGGCCTTGAGCTGTTTTTCATTGTTCGGTCTAGGCCCCTTAGTTCCGGTTAATGGGAAATCTTAATGCTACAGCATACAATGACATTCTAGAAGATTCTGTGCTTCCAACTTTGTGGCAACAGTTTGGGGAAGGCCCTTTCCTGTTTCAGTATGACAATGCCCCCCGTGCACAAAGCGAGGTCCATACAGAAATGGTTTGTCGAGATTGGTGTGGAAGAACTTGACTGGCCTGCTCAGAGCCCTGACCCCAACCCCATCAAACACCTTTAGGGTGAATTGGAACGCCGACTGCGAGCCAGGCCTAATTGCCCAACATCAGTGCTCGGCCTCACTAATGTTCTTGTGGCTGAATGGAAGCAAGTCCCCACAGCAATATTCCAACATCTAGTGGAAAGCCTTCCGGTAAGAGTGGAGGCTGTTATAGCAGCAAAGAGGAGGACCAACTTAATGCCCATGATTTTGGTATGAGATGTTCGACAAGCAGGTGTCCACATACTTTTGGTCATGTAGTGTACATTTGAAAATAAATTTCAAATATAGTCTATTTATTTATTGTCCTGTCATGGTTTCAACAGGTTTTTCCGTTGCGACATCGCCGAAGACCCATCTGCTTACCCCGGACCGCTAGCTGTCTGAATCACGTGTCTCCCGCTGGACTAGCGTAGTAGCGACTACCGAACGGCTCCCTGACTCACCTATTGCTGCTCATTGGACCCTATGATCACTCGGCTACACATGTCTCTCCCTAATGTCAATATGCCTTGTCTACTGCTGTTTTGGTTAGTTATAATTGTTTTATTTCACTGTAGAGCCCCCAGTCCTGCCCAACATGCCTTAGATAGCTCTTTTGTCCCACCCCCCGCACATGCGGAGACCTCACCTGGCTTAACTGGGGCCTCCAGAGACACAACCGCACTCATCGTCACTCACTGCCTAGGTTTACCTCCACTGTACTCACATCCTACCATACCCTTGTCTGTACATTATGCCCTGAATCTATTCTACCACACCCAGAAATCTGCTCCTTTTATTCTCTGTTCCCAACGCACTAGATGACCAGTTCTTATAGCCTTTAGCCGTACCCTTATCCTACTCCTCCTCTGTTCCTCTGGTGATGTAGAGGTTAACCCAGGCCCTGTAGCCCCCAGCAACACATCTATTCCCCAGGTGCTCTCATTTGTTGACTTCTGTAACCGTAAAAGCCTTGGTTTCATGCATGTTAACATCAGAAGCCTCCTCCATAATTTTGTTTTATTCATTGCTTTAGCACACTCCGCCAACCCTGATGTCCTAGCCTTGTCTGAATCCTGGTTTAGGAAGGCCACCAAAAATTAATCTATAACATTTTCAGACAAGATAGAACTGCCAAAGGGGACAGAGTTGTAATCTACTGCAGAGATAGCCAGCAGAGTTCTGTTATACTATCCAGGTCTGTGCCCAAACAATTCGAGCTTCTACTTTTTTTTAAATCCACCTTTCCAGAAATAAGTCTCTCACTGTTGCCGCTTGTTATAGACCACCTTCTGCCCCCAGCTGTGCCCTGGACACCATATGTGAATTGATTGCCCACCATTTATCTTCAGAGCTCGTGCTGTTAGGTGACCTAAACTGGGACATGCTTAACACCCCGGCCGTCCTACAGTCTAAGCTAGATGCCCTCAATCTCACACAAATCATCAAGGAACCTACCAGGTACAACCCTAAATCCTTAACCATGAGCACCCTCATAGATATCATCCTGAACAACTTGCCCTCTAAATACACCTCTGCTGTCTTCAACCAGGATCTCAGCGATCACTGCCTCATTGCCTATGTCCGTAATGGGTCCGCAGTCAAGCGACCACCCCTCATCACTGTCAAACGCTCCCTAAAACACTTCTGTGAGCAGGCCTTTCTAATTGACCTGGCCCGGGTATCCTGGAAGGATATTGACCTCATCCCGTCAGTAGAGGATGCCTGGTTGCTCTTTAAAAGTGCTTTCCTCACCATCTTAAATAAGCATGCCCCATTCCAAAACTTTTGAACAAAGAACAGATATAGCCCTTGGTTCACTCCAGACTTGACTGGCCTTGACCAGCACAAAAACATCCTGTGGCGTACTGCACTAGCATCGAATAGCCCCTATATGCAAGCGATATGCAACTTTTCAGGGAAGTCAGGAACCAATATACACAGTCAGTTAGGAAAGCAAAGGCTAGCTTTTTCAAACAGAGATGTGCATCCTGCAGCACAGACTCCAAAAAGTTCTGGGACACTTCTGTAAAGTCCATGGAGAATAAGAGCACCTCCTCCCAGGTGACAGGAAACACTGTCACCACCAATAAATCTACGATAATCAATCATTTCAATAAGCATTTTTCCACCTGCCTACCCCAGCCCCGGCCAACAGCTCTAACCCCCCCCATAAACTAGCCCAAGCCCCCCCCCCTGCTTCTCCTTCACCCAAATCCAGACAGCTGATGTTCTGAAAGATCTGCAAAATCTGGATCCCTACAAATCAGCTGAGCTAGACAATCTGGACCCTCTCTCTTAAATTAGCCGCCGAAATTGTTGCAACCCCTATTACTAGCCTGTTCAACCTCTCTTTTGTATCGTCTGAGATCCCCAAAGATTGGAAAGCTGCCACGGTCATCCCCCTCTTCAAAGGGGGAGACACTCTAGACCCGAACTGTTACAGACCTATATCCATCCTGCCCTGGCTTACTAAAATATTTGATAGCCAAATTAACAAACAGATCACTGACCATTTTGAATCCCATCGTACCTTCTCCACTATGCAATCTGGTTTCCGAGCTGGTCATGGGTGCACCTCAGCCACGCTCAAGGTCCTAAACGATATCATAACCGCAATCGATAAAAGACAGTACTGTGCAGCCGTCTTCATCGACCTGGCCTAGGCTTTCGACTCTGTCAATCACTGCATTCTAATCGGCAGACTCAATAGCCTTGGTTTCTCAAATGACTGCCTCGCCTGTTTCACCAACTACTTCTCAGGTAGAGTTCGATGTGTCAAATTGGAGGGCCTGTTGTCCGGACCTCTGGCAGTCTCTATGGGGGTGCCACAGGGTTCAATTCTCGGGCCGACTATTTTCTCTGTATACATCAATGATGTCGCTCTTGCTGCTGGTGATTCTCTGATCCACCTCTATGCAGACGACACCATTCTGTATACTTCTGGCCCTTCTTTGGACACTGTGTTAATTAACAAACCTCCAAACGAGCTTCAAAGCCATACAACTCTCCTTCCAACTGCTTCCAACTGCTCTTAAATGCTAGTAAAACTAAGTGCATGCTCTTCAACCGATTGCTGCCCGCACCCGCCCGCCCGACTAGCATCTCTACTCTGGACGGTTCTGACTTAGAATATGTGGACAACTACAAATATCTAGGTGTCTGGTTAGACTGTAAACTCTCCTTCCAGACTCACATTGAGCATCTCCAATCCAAAGTTAAATCTAGAATCTTCCTATTTCGCAACAAAGCCTCCTTCACTCATGCTGCCAAACATACCCTCGTAAACTGACTATCCTACCGATCCTTGACTTCGGCGATGTCATTTACAAAATAGCCTCCAACACTCTACTCAGCAAATTGGATGTAGTCTATCACAGTGCCATCCGTTTTGTTGCCAAAGCCCCATATACTACCCACCACTGCGACCTGTACACTCTCGTTGGCGGGCCCTCGCTACATATTCGTCGCCAAACCCACTGGCTCCAGGTCATCTATAAGTATTTTCTAGGTAAAGCCCCGCCTTATCTCAGCTCACTGGTCACGATAACAACACCCAGCCGTAGCACGCGCTCCAGCAGGTATATCTCACTGGTCATCCCCAAAGCCAACACCTCTTTGGCCGCCTTTCCGACCAGTTCTCTGCTGCCAATGACTGGAACGAATTGCAAAAATCACTGAAGCTGGAGACTTATATCTCCCTCTCTAACTTTAAGCATCAGCTGTCAGAGCAGCTTACTGATCACTGTGCCTGTACATAGCCCATCTGTAAATAGCACACCCAACTACCTCATCCCCATATTGTTACTTATCCTCTTGCTCTTTTGCACACCAGTATCTCTACTTGCACTTCATCATCTGCTCATCTATCACTCCAGTGTTAATCTGCTAAATTGTAATTACTTTGCTACTATGGCCTATTTATTGCCTTACCTCCTTACGACATTTGCTCACACTGTATATAGACTTATTTTTCTACTGTATTATTGACTGTATGTTTTGTTTATTCCATGTGTAACTCTGTGGTGTTGTTTTTGTCGCACTGCTTTGCTTTATCTTGGCCAGGTCACAGTTGTAAATGAGAACTTGTTCTCAACTGGCCTACCTGGTTAAATAAAGGTGAAATTAAAAATAAAAAAAATATCCGAAGGAACAATCCCCAACCCTATGCCCTAGACACTCACCTGAGCTACCCACACACTACGGAGAAGTCCTTAACTGCTAGTAACCTAGCAACCAAGATGAAAAGATAAATGTGGTCAGAGACCTACTAGAGCAGCACCTCCCCCTCAAGATTCTGAGCCTGCTTGGCAGGGTTGGTCCTACAAAGCCAAAGCCCCCTAAAGGAGAGCATAATATACAAGGAAACTCTCCAAGCTGCAAATGAGAACCTTGACTACCTTGTACCTAGCCGGTGGGGGATTCCGGTGGGGTGCTGGCAACACTAGCTGCAGTAACCCATGGGGAGGGGGGTGGGGTGCCCCCACCCAGGCAGTGGCAGTGCTGGCAACACTAGCTGCAGTAACCCATGGGGAGGGGGGTGGGGTGCCCCCACCCAGGCAGTGGCAGTGCTGGCAACACTAGCTGTAGTAACCCATGGGGAGGGGGGTGGGGTGCCCCCACCCAGGCAGTGGCAGTGCTGGCAACACTAGCTGCAGTAACCCATGGGGAGGGGGGTGGGGTGCCCCCACCCAGGCAGTGGCAGTGCTGGCAACACTAGCTGTAGTAACCCATGGGGAGGGGGGTGGGGTGCCCCCACCCAGGCAGTGGCAGTGCTGGCAACACTAGCTGCAGTAACCCATGGGGAGGGGGGTGGGGTGCCCCCACCCAGGCAGTGGCAGTGCTGGCAACGCTAGCTGCAGTAACCCATGGGGAGGGGGGTGGGGTGCCCCCACCCAGGCAGTGGCAGTGCTGGCAACACTAGCTGCAGTAACCCATGGGGAGGGGGGTGGGGTGCCCCCACCCAGGCAGTGGCAGTGCTGGCAACGCTAGCTGCAGTAACCCATGGGGAGGGGGGGTGGGGTGCCCCCACCCAGGCAGTGGCAGTGCTGGCAACACTAGCTGCAGTAACCCATGGGGAGGGGGGTGGGGTGCCCCCACCCAGGCAGTGGCAGTGCTGGCAACACTAGCTGCAGTAACCCAAGGGGAGGGAGTCACACTCGGACAATCAGAGAGGGGGTATATTATTGCGGCCCTGGTGGCACAAAATAATCCGTGGTCTGACTGCACAGAGATGCTTTGGGAATATGGAGGAAAGGGGTAGATCTGATCTCCATCAACTAGGACTTAACATTGGTTAATCAAATCTCCCCATTTTTGCTAAATGTTGCCTTTTCAAACAACTACAACTGTATATGCATTCAGATAATCAAGTCTTCTGTTGAGTTGGGCTCAGGGATGGAACAACTGTTGAACATCGGAGCTTGTGGATGTTTGTTCGGGGAAGGGTGGTGTGTGTGTGTGTGTGTGTGTGTGTGTGTGTGTGTGTGTGTGTGTGTGTGTGTGTGTGTGTGTGTGTGTGTGTGTGTGTGTGTGTGTGTGTGTGTGTGTGTGCGTGCGTATCCCACATCTGTTGCTATGGGGTAATGATGTCAGGGACAGTATCGGATGAATCACAATAATTATTTTCAAAATAATAATTGCTTGCCAAAAAATGTAATTTTTGTAATGTCCTGGTTATAGGTAATAATCCTCTGTATGAAGTGTCAATAATATCACGCATATTATTTGTTAATTGTGGAAATAAATGAAGATATGCAAGATTATTCTAATATATTTTTTGAAATAACAGTATATAATGGAGGTTGGAAAAACTTTTGGCTGTTAATCTGCTTCTGTCCTGTTGTGAGCACTGTGGGCTTTTTATAAAGGATGGCTCCCAATCTCTCAAAGGCCCTAGGATCCAGGTGGACAGGTCTGCCAGTCACTGGGACGACAACCCGACTTGGGATTGGGGGGGTTTAGCGGGTGGAATAGTGGAGAACAATTGGAGGGTTACTCAGTAGCGGTAGAAATGCCATTGTACTGTCTTAGTCAAATAATATAAGAATCTATATTTTTGTACCGTTAATTTTGAATGAAAATGGAGTCTCAGGTCCGCCAGAATTATCACCACGATTGCGAAGTTTCAACCGGATGATCAACATGGAGATGTTTGCCTCCTACACCTACACATATGGACACTCAATCATTATGGTACTTTTCAATGGTAAGTTTACAAATGTATATTATGATAAATAGAATTGAAATGTGTATAAAATAAATGGTGAAATAATTATATTATAATTGAAATGGCTCAGCAGGTAATAAGAAAATCGTTCAACAATTTTAGATGAAGTTGTGTGGGTGAAATATGTATTTATTTTATTTATATTTCAACTTTATTTAACTAGGCAAGTCATTTTAGAACAAATTCTTATTTACAATGACGGCCTGACCGGAAGGCAAAAGACCTCCTGTGGGAATAAATATAATTAAAAATATAAATATAAATACAATATAAATATAGGACAAACACACATCACAACAAGAGAGACAACACAACACTACGCTAAGACAACAACATAGCATGGCAGCAACACATGACAACACAACATGGTAGCAGCACAAAACAGGGTACAAACATTATTGGGCACAGACAACAGCACAAAGGGCAAGAAGGTAGAGACAACAATACATCACACAAAGCAGCCACAACTGTCAGTAAGAGTGTCCCATGATTGAGTCTTTGAATGAAGAGATTGAGATAAAACTGTCCAGTATGAGAGTTTTTTGCAGCTCGTTCCAGTCGCTAGCTGCAGCGAACTGAAAAGAGGAGCGACCCAGGGATGTGTGTGCTTTGGGGACCTTTAACAGAATGTGACTGGCAGAACGAGTGTTGTATGTGGAGGATGAGGGCTGCAGTAGATATCTCAGATAGGAGGGAGTGAGGCCTAAGAGGGTTTTATAAATAAGCATCAACCAGTGGGTCTTGCGACGGGTATACAGAGATGACCAGTTTACAGAGGAGTATAGAGTGCAGTGATGTGTCCTATAAGGAGCATTGGTGGCAAATCTGATGGCCGAATGGTAAAGAACATCTAGCCACTCGAGAGCACCCTTACCTGCCGATCGATAAATTATGTCTCACTAATCTAGCATGGGTAGGATGGTCATCTGAATCAGGGTTAGTTTTGCAGCTGGGGTGAAAGAGGAGCGATTACAATAGAGGAAACCAAGTCTAGAGTTAACCTTTAGCCTGCAGCTTTGATATGTGCTGAGAGAAGGACAGTGTATCGTCTAGCCATACTCCCAAGTACTTGTATGAGGTGACTACCACAAGCTCTAAACCCTCAGAGGTAGTAATCACACCTGTGGGGAGAGGGTCATTCTTCTTACCAAACCACGTTACCTTTGTTTTGGAGGTGTTCAGAACAAGGTTAAGGGTAGAGAAAGCTTGTTGGACACTAAGAAAGATTTGTTGTAGAGCGTTTAACACAAAATCCTGGGAGGGGCCAGCTGAGTATAACAATAAAAATATCCTTCTCCCCCGGGCAAAGAAACTCAAAAGAGGTGATGATATTCATTTAAAAATAATTTTGATCCAAATGTGCAAATTGTTGAAATTGATCTGCAAGGTAGATGGATTATTTTAAATATGTTATTGAACAATTTCAGATTTGGCTCATTAATCTATACTGTCCAAATAATGATGATCCAAGCTTAATTGAAAATATATGTCATAATTGATCAACCACGCAAAGAACACAAGACTCTATTATTATGGTGGGAGATTATAATACGGGTTTTAAATACCTCAATGGACCGTAAAGGAAATCACACTACAAACTATCACCCTCGGGCACTTTAGGAAATCATGAATGTCATGGATATATTGGAACTAGTGGATATATGGAGGCTTAAATACCCTGACCTAGTGAGATATACATGGATATATTGACACACATATATATATACAGTACCAGTCAAAAGTTGACCTACTCATTCAAGGGTTTTTCTTTATTTTTACTCTTTTCCACGTTGTATAATAATATTGAAGACATCAAAACTATGAAATAACACATATGGAATCATGTAATAACCAAAAAAACGAATCCAAATATATTTTATAATTGAGAAGAGGCGACTCCGGGATGCTGGCCTTCTAGACAGAGTTGCAAAGAAAAAGCCATATCTCAGACTGGCCAATAATAATAGAAGATTAAGATGGGCAAAAGAACACAGACACTGGACAAAGGAACTCTGCCTAGAAGGCCAGCATCCTGCCTCTTCACTGTTGACATTGGGACTGGTGTTTTGCGGGTACTATTTAATGAAGCTGCCAGCTGAGGACTTCTGTTTCTCAAACTAGACACTCTAATGCACTTGTCCTCTTGCTCAGTTGTGCACCGGGGCCTCCCACTCTTCTTTGTATTCTGGTTAGAGCCAGTTTGCTCTGTCCTGTGAAGGAAGTAGTACACAGCGTTGTACGAGATCTTCAGTTTCTTGGCAATTTCTCGCATGGAATAGCCTTAATTTCTCAGGATAAGAATAGACTGACAAGTTTCAGATGAAAGGTCTTTGCTTTAGTCCATTTTGAGTCTGTAATCGAACCCACAAATGCTGATGCTCCAGATACTCAACTAGTCTAAAGAAGGCCATTTTTATTGCTTCTTTAATCAGAACAACAGTTTTCAGCTGTGCTAACATAATTGCGAAAGTGTTTTCTAATGATCAATTAGCCTTTTAAAAAGGATAAACTTGGATTATCTAACACAACGTGCCATTGGAACACAGGAGTGATGGTTGCTGATAATGGGCTTCTGTACGCCTATGTAGATATTCCATAAGAAATCTGCCGTTTCCAGCTACAATAGTCATTTACAACATTAACAATGTCTACATTGTATTTCTGGTGTACATGTACAAATTACCTGAGCTAACCGGTACCCCCCTGTATATAGCCTCCACATTGACTCTGTACCGGTTCCCCCTGTATATAGCCTCCACATTGACTCTGTACCGGTACCCCCTGTATATAGCCTCCACATTGACTCTGTACAGGTACCCCCTGTATATAGCCTCCACATTGACTCTGTACCGGTACCCCCTGTATATAGCCTCCACATTGACTCTGTACAGGTACCCCCTGTATATAGCCTCCACATTGACTCTGTACCGGTACCTCCTGTATATAGCCTCCACATTGACTCTGTACCGTAACACCCTGTATATAGCCTCCACATTGACTCTGTACCGTAACACCCTGTATATAGCCTCCACATTGACTCTGTACCGGTACCCCCTGTATATCCTCCACATTGACTCTGTACCGGTACCCCCTGTATATAGCCTCCACATTGACTCTGTACCGTAACACCCTGTATATAGCCTCCACATTGACTCTGTACCGTAATACCCTGTATATAGCCTCCACATTGACTCTGTACCGTAATACCCTGTATATAGCCTCCACATTGACTCTGTACCGTAATACCCTGTATATAGCCTCCACATTGACTCTGTACCGTAATACCCTGTATATAGCCTCCACATTGACTCTGTACCGTAATACCCTGTATATAGCCTCCACATTGACTCTGTACCGGCACCCCCTGTATATAGCCTCCACATTGACTCTGTACCGTAATACCCTGTATATAGCCTCCACATTGACTCTGTACCGTAATACCCTGTATATAGCCTCCACATTGACTCTGTACCGTAACACCCTGTATATAGCCTCCACATTGACTCTGTACCGTAACACCCTGTATATAGCCTCCACATTGACTCTGTACCGTAACACCCTGTATATAGCCTCCACATTGACTCTGTACCGTAACACCCTGTATATAGCCTCCACATTGACTCGGTACCGGTACCCCCTGTATATAGCCTCCACATTGACTCTGTACCGGTACCCCCTGTATATAACCTCTATTGTTATTTTACTGCTGCTCTTTAATTTTTGTAACTTTTTTTTAAATGTAATTTTCTTAAAACTGCATTGTTGGTTAAGGGCTTGTAAGTAAGCATTTCACTGTTCTATTTGGCGCATTTGACAAATACAATTTGATTTGATTTGACTAAGCGCAAACCAGATGGGATGGCGTATCGCTGCAGAATGCTGTGGTAGCCATGCTGGTTAAGTGTGCCGTGAATTCTAAATAAATAATTGACAGTGTCACCAGCAAAGCAGCCCCACACTATGACGCCTCCTCCTCCATGCTTCACGGTGGGAACCACACATGCGTAGATCATCTGTTTACCTACTGTGCGTCTCACAAAGACACGGCAGTTGGAACCAAACATCACAAATTTGGACTCATCAGACCAAAGGACAGATTTCCACCGGTCTAATGTCCATTGCTCATGTTTCATGGCCCAAGCAAGTCTCTTCTTCTTATTGGTGTTCTTTAGTAGTGGTTTCTTTGCAGCAATTCAACCATGAAGGCCTGATTCACATAGTCTCCTCTGAACAGTTGATGTTGAGATGTGTCTGTTACTTGAACTTTGAAAGCATTTATTTGGGCTGCAATTTCTGAGGCTGGTAACTCTAATGAACTTATCCTCTGCAGCAGAGTTAACTCTGTCTTACGTTCCTGTGGTGGTCCTCATGAGAGCCAGTTTCATCATAGTGCTTGATGATTTTTGCGACTGCACTTGAAGAAACTTTCAGAGTTCTTGACAAGTTCCACATTTTCTGACCTTCATGTCTTAAATTAATGATGGACTGTCGTTTCTCTTTGCATATTTGAGGTGTTCTTGCCACAATATGGACTTGGTATTTTACCAAATAGGGCTATCTTCTGTATACCACCCCTACCTTGTCACAACACAACTGATTCGCATTAAGAAGGAAAGAAATTTCACAAATTACATTTTAAAAAGGCACACCTGTTAATTGAAATGCATTCCAGGTGAATACCTATGAATCTGGTTGAGAGAATGCCAAGAGTGTGCAAAGCTGTCATCAAGACAAAGGGTGGCTACTTTGAAGAATCTCAAATATAAAATATATTTTGATTTGTTTAACACTTTTTTCATTACAACATAATGTAATGCCATAGTTTTGACGTCTTCACTATTATTCTACAATGTAGAAAATAGTAAGAATCAAGAAAAACCCTTGAATGATTAGATGTGTCCAAACTTTTGACTGGTCCTGTAAATGTTGGAGGCTCACGCTAGTTGTCTTCACTACTTTGTCATTCTCGCTGGCACCAAAAGGTTTAAAAAGTGTTGATAGGGGACAGAATGCTGTTGGACCATCAAATAATTGGCATATATATTACTCTTACAGAATTTCCACGTGGGCGAGGCTTTTGCAAATGTTGTCAAAGCCTATTCAAATCAAATTAAACTTTATTTGTCACATGCGCCGATTACAACAAGTGTAGACTTTACCGTGAAATGCTTACTTGCAAGCCCTTAAAACCAACAGTGCAGAAAATATTTAAGAAAATATTTACCAAGTAGACTAAAATAAAAAGTAAAACAATAAGAATAACAATAACGAGGCTATATACAGAGGGCACCGTTACCGAGTCAGTGTGCAGGGTACAGGCTATCTGTTAATGTAGGTGGGGGCAAAGTGACTATGTATAGATAACAAACAAACAGCGAGTAGCAGCAGTGTACAAAAAGGAGGGGGGGGGGTCAAAGTAAATTTTCCGGTGTCGATTTAATAAATTGTTCAGCAGTCGTATGGCTTCAGGGTAGAAGCTGTTGAGGAGCCTTTTGGTCCTAGACTTGCCGCTCCGGAACCGCTTGCCGTGCGGTAGCAGAGAAAACAGTTTATAACTTGGGTGACTGGAGTCTCTGACAATTTTATGGGCTTTCCTCTGACACCGCCTATTATATAGGTCCTGGATGGCAGGAAGCTTGGCCCCAGTGATGTACTGGGCCGTTCGCACTACCCTCTGTAGTGCCTTAAGGTCAGATGCCAAGCAGTTGCCATACCAGGCGGTGATGCAACCGGTTAGAATGCTCTCGATGGTGCAGCTGTAGAATCTTTTGAGGATCTGGGGACCCATGCCAAATCTTTTCAGTCTCCTGAGGGGGAAAAGGTTTTGTCGTGCCCTCTTCACAACTGTCTTGGTATGTTTGGACCATGACAGTTCGTTGGTGATGTGGACACCAAGGAACTTGAAACTCTCGACCCGCTCCACTACAGCCCCGTTGATGTTAACCTGTTTGGGCTGCAGGGGGAGTATTGAGTAGCCAGATAAAAGGTGCCCATTTCAAACGGCCTCGTACTCAATTCTTGCTCGTACAATATGCATATTATTATTACTATTGGATAGAAAACACTCTCTAGTTTCTAAAACCGTTTGAATTATGTCTGTGCGTGAAACAGAACTGGACTTAGAGCAATTTCCCTATGTGGAGTTGAGAATGCAGATTTTTCCAACCTGTTCTCAGACCTGTGTATAACTCTGCCTGTCTTCTATTGGTTGAGATGCACTGCATACGCCTTCCCCTGGGTGTCAGCGAATAGAGGGCCTTGAAATGGAGTCTCTAGGCAGATCCGAAAGTCTATAAATTGATTGGAATCAAAGGGTCCCCTCTTTTGATTCTTCGCGCTGACGCAGTGAGGACCTTGGCATGTCGTTTTAGAAGCTCCCGTTTTAGCTCCTAGATATATCCGGCTCTGTTTTTATTCGATATAGGCTTTAAAGACATCATAATCTTGTTATTTTAAACCGATTTATATCAGTTTATGTCAGTATATTGCGATTTTCGGGTATTTCATTTTCTGGCGTTGTAGGAAGTTGGGTATCTCTCTCTCGCATGCCATTGTTTACTGCTAATTGCAACGTGGAAGATGACTTTCTCCAACCCAGCAACGATTCTTTTGGACAAAGGACACCTATCCCAAGATTCTGATGGGAGGTCATCAAAAAGTAAGAACTATTTATGCTGATAATTCATTGTTCTGTTGAAAAAAGTCAAATGCATAAGACGCCATTACTTGCAGTGTAGCCTTGCTTTATCGCACCCTGTATTGCGCAGTAACGTTAATTTTAAAAATGTAATTCAGCGATTGCATTAAGAACTAATTTGTCTTTCAATTGCTGTCCAACCTGTATTTTTTTAGTCAAGTTTATGAATAGTTTTTGATAAGAATAGGTGCCTTTCCAAGATGGCGCCGGACAGATTGCTTGAGTATTTGGACACTATTGTCATTGTATAAGCACGATTTGTGCCGCTAAATATGCACATTTTCGAACAAACTCTATATGCATTGTGTAATATGATGTTACAGGACTGTCATCTGAAGAATTCTGAGAAGGTTAGTGAAAAAATTAATATATTTTGGTGGTTTATACGTTATCGCTCTTTTTGCCTTGAATCAATGCTGGGGTGATGTTTGCACATGTGGTAAGCTAATATAACGCTATATTGTGTTTTCGCTGTAAAACACTTAGAAAATCTGAAATATTGTCTGGATTCACAAGATCTGTGTCTTTCAATTGCTGTACGCTGTGTATTTTTAAGAAATGTTTTATGATGAGTAATTAGGTAATACACGTTGCTCTCTGTAGTTATTCTAGTCGCTTTGGTGAGATTTGTGATGGTGGCTGCAATGGTAAACTATGATTTATACCTGAAATATGCACATTTTTCTAACAAAACATATGCTATACAATAAATATGTTATCAGACTGTCATCTGATGAAGTTGTTTCTTGGTTAGTGGCTATTTATATCTTTATTTGGTCGAATTTGTGATAGCTCCTGATGGAGTAAAAAACTGGTGGAGTAAAAAAAAGTGGTGTCTTTTGCTAACGTGGTTAGCTAATAGATTTACATATTGTGTCTTCCCTGTAAAACATTTAAAAAATCGGACATGTTGGCTGGATTCACAAGATGTGTACCTTTCATATGCTGTATTACACTTGTTAATGTGTGAAAGTAAAATATTTAAAAAAAATATCTTTTGAATTTCGCGCCCTGCACTTTGAGCTGGCTGTTGTCATAAGTGTACCGACGTCGGGCTTGCAGCCAGAAGAAGTTAATGGGGGCCTGTTCGGCCTGACTTTCCCTGTAGTCCACGATCAGCTCCTTTGTCTTGCTCACGTTGAGGAAGAGGTTGTTGTCCTGGCACCACACTGTCAAGTCTCTGACCACCTCCCTATATGCCATCTCATCGTTGTCGGTGATCAGGCCTACCACTGTTGTGTCATCAGCAAACCTAATGATGGTGTTGGAGTCATGCTTGGTCACGTAGTCATGGGTGAAAAGGGAAAACAGGAGGGGACTAAGTACACACCCCTGAGGGGCCCCTGTGTTGAGGGTCAGTGTGGCGGTTGTGTTGCTACCTACCCTCACCACCTGGGGGTGGCCCGTCAGGAAGTCCAGGATCCAGTTGCAGAGGGAGGTGTTTAGTCCCAGAGTCCTTAGCTTAGTGATGAGCTTCGTGAGCAATTTGGTGCTGAACTGTAGTACTGTAGTTAATGAACAGCATTCTCACATAGGTGTTCCTTTTGTCCAGGTAAGAAAGGGCAGTGTGGAGTGTGATTGAGATTGCGTCATCTGTGGATCTGTTTGGGCGGAATGTGAATTGGAGTGGGTCTAGGGTTTAATAAATTCTGCAGCATTGAAGGTCCCCAAGAACACAGAGGCCTCCATCATTCTTAAATGGAAGAAGTTTGGAACCACCAAGACTCTTCCTATAGCTGGCTGCCCGGCCAAACTGAGCAATTGGGGGAAAAGGGCCTTGGTCAGGGAGGTGGTCAAGAACCCGATGGTCACTCTGACAGAGCTCCAGAGTTCCTCTGTGGAGATGAGAGAACCTTCCAGAAGGGCAACTATTCCAATCAGGCCATTATGCTAGAGTGGCAAGACGGAAGCCACTCCTCAGTAAAAGGCACATGACAGCCCACTTGGAGTTTGCCAAAAGGCACCTAAAGGACTCTCAGACCATGAGAAACAAGATTCTCTGGTCTGATGAAACCAAGATTGAAATCCCAAGCATCACGTCTGGAGGAAACCTGGCACCATCCCTACGGTGAAGCATGGTGGTGGCAGCATCATGCTGTGGGGATGTTTTTCAGCTGCAGAGACTGGGATCCTAGTCAAGATCGAGGGGAAAGATGAACGGAGCAAAGTACAGAGAGATCCTTGATGAAAACCTGCTCCAGAGCGCTCAGGACCTCAGACGGGGGTGAAGGTTCACTTTCCAACAGGATAACGACCATAAGCACACAGCCAAGAGAGAGAGAGAGAGAGAGAGAGAGAGGTGTGTAGAGAGAGAGAGAGAGAGAGAGAGAGAGAGAGAGAGAGAAGGAGGTCTGTAGAGAGAGAGGGGGAGGTGTGTGGAGAGAGAGAGAGGTGTGTAGAGGGAGAGAGGTGTGTAGAGATAAAGAGAGAGAGGTGTGTAGAGGGAGAGAGGTGTGTTTATCCTAGCAGTAAGCTCCAGCTGTGTGTGTAGAGAGAGGTGTGCATATATAATATAGAGTGGAGGTGTGTATATAATATAGAGTGGAGGAGTGTATATATAATATAGAGTGGAGGTGTGCATATAATATAGAGTGGAGGAGTGTATATATAATATAGAGTGGAGGTGTATATATAATATAGAGTGCAGGAGTGTATATAATATAGAGTGGAGGAGTGTATATAATATAGAGTGGTGTGTATATATAATATAGAGTGGTGTGTATATATAATATAGAGTGGAGGTGTATATATAATATAGAGTGGAGGAGTGTATATATAATATAGAGTGGAGGAGTGTATATATAATATAGAGTGGAGGTGTATATATAATATAGAGTGGAGGAGTGTATATATAATATAGAGTGGAGGTGTATATATAATATAGAGTGGAGGAGTGTATATATAATATAGAGTGGAGGTGTATATATAATATAGAGTGGTGTGTATATATAATATAGAGTGGAGGTGTATATATAATATAGAGTGGAGGAGTGTATATATAATATAGAGTGGTGTGTATATATAATATAGAGTGGAGGTGTATATATAATATAGAGTGGAGGTGTGTATATATAATATAGAGTGGAGGAGTGTATATATAATATAGAGTGGAGGTGTGCATATATAATATAGAGTGGAGGTGTGTATATATAATATAGAGTGGAGGTGTGTATATATAATATAGAGTGGAGGAGTGTATATATAATATAGAGTGGAGGTGTGCATATATAATATAGAGTGGAGGAGTGTATATAATATAGAGTGGAGGAGTGTATATATAATATAGAGTGGTGTGTATATATAATATAGAGTGGAGGAGTGTATATATAATATAGAGTGGAGGTGTGTATATATAATATAGAGTGGTGGTGTATATATAATATAGAGTGGAGGTGTATATATAATATAGAGTGGTGTGTATATATAATATAGAGTGGAGGTGTGTATATATAATATAGAGTGGAGGAGTGTATATAATATAGAGTGGAGGAGTGTATATAATATAGAGTGGAGGAGTGTATATATAATATAGAGTGGTGTGTATATATAATATAGAGTGGAGGTGTGTATATATAATATAGAGTGGAGGTGTATATATAATATAGAGTGGAGGAGTGTATATATAATATAGAGTGGAGGTGTGTATATATAATATAGAGTGGAGGTGTGTATATATAATATAGAGTGGTGGTGTATATATAATATAGAGTGGATGTGTATATATAATATAGAGTGGAGGTGTATATATAATATAGAGTGGAGGTGTGTATATATAATATAGAGTGGAGGTGTATATATAATATAGAGTGGAGGAGTGTATATATAATATAGAGTGGTGTGTATATATAATATAGAGTGGAGGTGTATATATAATATAGAGTGGAGGTGTATATATAATATAGAGTGGAGGTGTGTATATATAATATAGAGTGGAGGTGTATATATAATATAGAGTGGAGGTGTATATATAATATAGAGTGGTGTGTATATATAATATAGAGTGGAGGTGTGTATATATAATATAGAGTGGTGTGTATATATAATATAGAGTGGAGGTGTATATATAATATAGAGTGGAGGTGTATATATAATATAGAGTGGTGTGTATATATAATATAGAGTGGAGGTGTGTATATATAATATAGAGTGGTGTGTATATATAATGTAGAGTGGAGGTGTGCATATATAATATAGAGTGGAGCTGTGTATATATAATATAGAGTGGAGGTGTGTATATATAATATAGAGTGGAGGTGTGTATATATAATATAGAGTGGAGCTGTGTATATATAATATAGAGTGGAGGTGTGTATATATAATATAGAGTGGTGTGTATATATAATATAGAGTGGTGTGTATATATAATATAGAGTGGAGGTGTGTATATATAATATAGAGTGGTGTGTATATATAATATAGAGTGGAGGTGTGTATATATAATATAGAGTGGAGGTGTGTATATATAATATAGAGTGGAGGTGTATATATAATATAGAGTGGTGTGTATATATAATATAGAGTGGAGGTGTGTATATATAATATAGAGTGGTGTGTATATATAATATAGAGTGGAGGTGGGCCGAGCAGAGATTTGGGTTTGGCTTGGTTGGATGAGCTGCATTGTTCTTGGTCGGCCTGGTGACAACTCTGGAGGGCAAAGACTATGAGACTTACAAGGATGGGACCTGCCAGCGGAGTGTGTGTGTGTGTGTGTGTGTGTGTGTGTGTGTGTGTGTGTGTGTGTGTGTGTGTGTGTGTGTGTGTGTGTGTGTGTGTGTGTGTGTGTGTGTGTGTGTGTGTGTGAGACAGTGATAAATAGGTATTTTAATAACAGCTGCCCCACTTGGCCATACAGCCAAACACACACACACACACACGCTGTCCTCTGTGTATTTATGACTGTGTTTATTTATGCATCCATAGCAAGCAGGAAATCACCACCGCAGGGGCAACATCTTTCTTATTATGGAGGGAGGGAGGGACAGAGGGTGGGAGGGTTGGGGAGGGAGGGTGGGAGGGAGGGAGGGTGGGAGGGAGGATGGAGGGAGGGAGGGACAGAGAGAGGGTGGGAGGGAGGGTTGGGGAGGGAGGGAGGGAGGATGGGATGGGGAGAGGAGGGAGGGTGGATCGGAGGGAGGGAGGGTTGGGGAGGGAGGATGGGAGGGGGGAGGGTTGGGGAGGGAGGTAGGATGGGAGGGAGGGAGGTCAGGAAGGTGGAATGGGGGGAGGGAGGATGGGAGGGTGAATACAGGGCATTACTGTTACAGTAGACTACGTGGTACCACTGTTACATGGTACTACTGTTACATAGTACTACTGTTACATGGTACTGCCGTTACATGGTACCACTGTTACATGGTACTACTGTTACATGGTACCACTGTTACATGGTACTGCCGTTACATGGTACCACTGTTACATGGTACCACTGTTACATGGTACTACTGTTACATGGTACTGCCGTTACATGGTACCACTGTTACATGGTACCACTGTTACATGGTACTACTGTTACATGGTACCACTGTTACATGGTACTGCCGTTACATGGTACCACTGTTACATGGTACCACTGTTACATGGTACCACTGTTACATGGTACTACTGTTACATGGTACCACTGTTACATGGTACCACTGTTACATGGTACTACTGTTACATGGTACCACTGTTACATGGTACTGCCGTTACATGGTACCACTGTTACATGGTACTACTGTTACATGGTACTGCTGTTACATGGTACCACTGTTACATGGTACTGCCGTTACATGGTACTGCCGTTACATGGTACCACTGTTACATGGTACTGCCGTTACATGGTACTACTGTTATATGGTACTGCCGTTACATGGTACCACTGTTACATGGTACTGCCGTTACATGGTACCACTGTTACATGGTACCACTGTTACATGGTACCACTTTGGCCAAAGTTTTTGATACGGTAGACCATTCCATTCTTGTGGGCCGGCTACGGAGTATTGGTGTCTCTGAGGGGTCTTTGGCCTGGTTTGCTAACTACCTCTCTCAGAGAGCGCAGTGTATAAAGTCAGAACATCGGCTGTCTCAGCCACTGTCTGTCATCAAGGGAGTACCCCAAGGCTCAATCCTAGGCCCCAGGCTCTTCTCAATTTACATCAACAACATAGCTCAGGCAGTAAGCTCTCTCATCCATTTATATGCAGATGATACAGTCTTATGTCTTACTGGCCCCTCCCCGGATTTTGTGTTAAATGCTCTACAACATGGGTGTCAAACTCTGGCCCGCAGGCCAAATTTGGCCCGCGGGGTAATTATATTTGGCCCGCGAGACAATACCAAATTACTACTAGAGCTGGCCCGCCGGTATTATACAGCGCATTCACCGCTAATACTACGAATCCCATAATGCTCTGCTGTTGTTTTCGCGCGCCAATCAGGACAGGACCCAGAAACGCCCTCTCCTCTGTGACAGTAGTCATAGCAACATAGACGCTACAACTGTCAGCGCGCTATCCCTTCCCAAAAATGGCGAAAAGAAAGGCAGAAAACAGATTAGATCAGTGTGCAATAATTAACGTTTTCTTTGTGCACTTTTTCTTGCTACAAGGCATGGGCTTGAATGGTTGATTGATTTATTATCATTTTATTTGTAAAATTATTAGGCAGTGGAAAAAGTTTATTTTGGTATTTAAATCAGAAGGCTGCAAATAGAAAAGAGGCATACGATTTTTATTTAAATTTTATTTATTTAGTAAATGAATGCCATTGATGTGTTTTTTCATTTAAAATTCGATTTTGCATGTCTCCACTATTAAATTATATATTGTATGGTAATAAGCGATGCTTGTTCCATATTCAATGTTAAAGCAAAACTTGTTTGGGTCCATATTAAAAGGTTCATTTGTTCAATGTTGGCCCGCGACTTTGTTCAGGTTTTACATTTTGGCCCACTGGGTATTTGAGTTTGACACCCCTGCTCTACAATGAAGCTTTCTTAGTGTCCAACAAGCTTTCTTTGCCCTTAACCTTGTTCTGAACACCTCCAAAACAAAGGTAACGTGGTTTGGTAAGAAGAATGACCCTCTCCCCACAGGTGTGATTACTACCTCTGAGGGTTTAGAGCTTGTGGTAGTCACCTCATACAAGTACTTGGGAGTATGGCTAGACGGTACACTGTCCTTCTCTCAGCACATATCAAAGCTGCAGGCTAAAGTTAAATCTAGACTTGGTTTCCTCTATCGTAATCGCTCCTCTTTCACCCCAGCTGCCAAACTAACCCTGATTCAGATGACCATCCTACCCATGCTAGATTACGGAGACGTAGTATATAGATTGGCAGGTAAGGGTGCTCTCAAATGGCTAGATATGGGGAGTTGGAGGTGATGTTGGTCTGGGGGGAATGGGGAGTTGGAGGTGATGTTGGTCTGGGGGGAATGGGGAGTTGGGGGTGATGTTGGTCTGGGGGAATGGGGAGTTGGGGTGATGTTGGTCTGGGGGGAATGGAGAGTTGGGGTGATGTTGGTCTGGGGGGAATGGGGAGTTGGGGTGATGTTGGTCTGGGGGAATGGGGAGTTGGAGGTAATGTTGGTCTGGGGGAATGGGGAGTTGGGGTGATGTTGGTCTGGGGGGAATGGGGAGTTGGGGTGATGTTGGTCTGGGGGAATGGGGAGTTGGAGGTAATGTTGGTCTGGGGGAATGGGGAGTTGGGGGTGATGTTGGTCTGGGGGGAATGGAGAGTTGGAGGTGATGTTGGTCTGGGGGGAATGGGGAGTTGAAGGTGATGTTGGTCTGGGGGGAATGGGGAGTTGGAGGTGATGTTGGTCTGGGGGGAATGGGGAATTGGGGGTGATGTTGGTCTGGGGGAATGGGGAGTTGGAGGTGATGTTGGTCTGGGGGAATGGGGAGTTGGAGGTGATGTTGGTCTGGGGGGAATGGGGAGTTGGAGGTGATGTTGGTCTGGGGGGATGGAGAGTTGGTGGTGATGTTGGTCTGGGGGGAATGGGGAGTTGGAGGTGATGTTGGTCTGGGGGGAATGGGGAGTTGAAGGTGATGTTGGTCTGGGGGGAATGGGGAGTTGGGGGTGATGTTGGTCTGGGGGGAATGGAGAGTTGGGGGTGATGTTGGTCTGGGGGGAATGGAGAGTTGGAGGTGATGTTGGTCTGGGGAATGGGGAGTTGGGGGTGATGTTGGTCTGGGGGGAATGGGGAGTTGGAGGTGATGTTGGTCTGGGGGGAATGGGGAGTTGGAGGTGATGTTGGTCTGGGGGGAATGGGGAGTTGGGGGTGATGTTGGTCTGGGGGAATGGGGAGTTGGGGGTGATGTTGGTCTGGGGGGAATGGGGAGTTGGAGGTGATGTTGGTCTGGGGGGAATGGGGAGTTGGAGGTGATGTTGGTCTGGGGGAATGGGGAGTTGGGGGTGATGTTGGTCTGGGGGGAATGGGGAGTTGGAGGTGATGTTGGTCTGGGGGGAATGGGGAGTTGGAGGTGATGTTGGTCTGGGGGAATGGGGAGTTGGAGGTGATGTTGGTCTGGGGGGAATGGGGAGTTGGAGGTGATGTTGGTCTGGGGGGAATGGGGAGTTGGAGGTGATGTTGGTCTGGGGGGAATGGGGAGTTGGAGGTGATGTTGGTCTGGGGGGAATGGGGAGTTGGTGGTGATGTTGGTCTGGGGGGAATGGGGAGTTGGAGGTGATGTTGGTCTGGGGGGATGGGGAGTTGGAGGTGATGTTGGTCTGGGGGGAATGGGGAGTTGGAGGTGATGTTGGTCTGGGGGGATGGGGAGTTGGGGGTGATGTTGGTCTGGGTGGAATGGGGAGTTGGGGTGATGTTGGTCTGGGGGAATGGGGAGTTGGAGGTGATGCTGGTCTGGGGGGAAGGGGGAGTTGGTGGTGATGTTGGTCTGGGGGGAATGGAGAGTTGGAGGCCAAAGCACACCTCTTTTTGTTTCTGTTTGCCAATTGTATTTTGAATGAGTCCTGTGTGATCAATATGATCATTTCTCTGTATGTGTTTCTTACTTTGTTCTTTAATAAGGATTGGACCCTTTTTTCAAATTTTCGCCTAAAATGACATATCCAAATCTAACTGCCTGTAGCTCAGAATATAACACATTAGATATGGTAAAATATAATACAAACAAAAAACCTTATATACATTATCAAGATAGGATCCTAGGTGTAATTTAGAGTTTGTCCACAAGATGGCAGCAATTTGTGTGCAAAGTTTAAGACTGATCCAGTGAAGAATTAACTCACTACACAATATTTTGCATCAAGTCTGCCAGGAGTTTGGCCAAGTGTGCAGAATTGGTCAATTTATAAATGTTCATGTACATAACTATAGAGAACATACAAAAATGCTATGGTAATAATAAAATAAAATAAATGTAAACAGTCCCAGGAATGTATTTCTGATCATTAGCTTCCCTACAGAAAATACACTAACTTTCACACATTTGTTTGTCAATGCCACACAAGTTTACACGAGTAGCAGAATACCTGTCCAAACCCATTATTTTATTAACACACTAGCTACCTTAAAGGACTTAACATACCAAATATACCATTTTACTTACTCTGAAATGACACTGTTGATATTCTTCAGATGAAGTCATCTGCACTAATGGCAGCCATCTTGACCTAATACTAGGAATCTCACACACCGTCCATGTTACCATGGAGAAAAGACCTCACGCGTTGCCATGGAGAAAAGACCTTACGTGTTACCATGGAGACAATACCTTCCGTGTTACCATGGAAAGAGACGTTTTGTGTGTTATTATGGAGAAAGACTTTACATGTTACCATGGAGAAAAGACCTCACGCGTTGCCATGGAGAAAAGACCTTACGTGTTACCATGGAGACAATACCTTCCGTGTCACCATGGAAAGAGACGTTTTGTGTGTTATTATGGAGAAAGACTTTACATCTTACCATGGAGAAAGACATTACGTGTTACTATGGAGACAATACCTTGCGTGGATGCAGTACCATGGAGAAAATACTTAATTCTTTATACAGCAGCCTTGGACATCAGGGGCATCGTTTGAATGTTCTTCTGTTGGCGTGCAAGTTGTTTAAAGTGCATGTGTTATACGTGCACACTGTTTAATGTGCCTGTGTTATACGTGCACAAGTTGTTTAATGTGCCTGTGTTATACGTGCACAAGTTGTTTAAAGTGCCTGTGTTATATGTGCACACTGTTTAAAGTGCCTGTGTTATACGTGCACGCTGTTAAAAGTGCATGTGTTATACGTGCACGCTGTTTAAAGTGCCTGTGTTATACGTGCACGCTGTTTTAATGTGCCTGTGTTATACGTGCACACTGTTTTAATGTGCCTGTGTTATACGTGCACACTGTTTTAATGTGCCTGTGTTATACGTGCACACTGTTTTAATGTGCCTGTGTTATACGTGCACACTGTTTTAATGTGCCGGTGTTATACGTGCACACTGTTTAAAGTGCATGTGTTATACGTGCACGCTGTTAAAAGTGCATGTGTTATACGTGCACGCTGTTTAAAGTGCCTGTGTTATACGTGCACGCTGTTTTAATGTGCCTGTGTTATACGTGCACACTGTTTTAATGTGCCTGTGTTATACGTGCACACTGTTTTAATGTGCCTGTGTTATACGTGCACACTGTTTAAAGTGCATGTGTTATACGTGCACGCTGTTAAAAGTGCATGTGTTATACGTGCACGCTGTTTAAAGTGCCTGTGTTATACGTGCACGCTGTTTTAATGTGCCTGTGTTATACGTGCACACTGTTTTAATGTGCCTGTGTTATACGTGCACACTGTTAAAAGTGCATGTGTTATACGTGCACGCTGTTTAAAGTGCCTGTGTTATACGTGCACACTGTTTTAATGTGCCTGTGTTATACGTGCACACTGTTTAAAGTGCCTGTGTTATACGTGCACGCTGTTTTAATGTGCCTGTGTTATACGTGCACACTGTTAAAAGTGCATGTGTTATACGTGCACGCTGTTAAAAGTGCATGTGTTATACGTGCACGCTGTTTAAAGTGCCTGTGTTATACGTGCACGCTGTTTTAATGTGCCTGTGTTATACGTGCACAAGTTGTTTAAAGTGCCTGTGTTATATGTGCACACTGTTTAAAGTGCCTGTGTTATACGTGCACGCTGTTAAAAGTGCATGTGTTATACGTGCACGCTGTTAAAAGTGCATGTGTTATACGTGCACGCTGTTTAAAGTGCCTGTGTTATACGTGCACGCTGTTTTAATGTGCCTGTGTTATACGTGCACACTGTTTTAATGTGCCTGTGTTATACGTGCACACTGTTTTAATGTGCCTGTGTTATACGTGCACACTGTTTTAATGTGCCTGTGTTATACGTGCACACTGTTTTAATGTGCCGGTGTTATACGTGCACACTGTTTAAAGTGCATGTGTTATACGTGCACGCTGTTAAAAGTGCATGTGTTATACGTGCACGCTGTTTAAAGTGCCTGTGTTATACGTGCACGCTGTTTTAATGTGCCTGTGTTATACGTGCACACTGTTTTAATGTGCCTGTGTTATACGTGCACACTGTTTTAATGTGCCTGTGTTATACGTGCACACTGTTTAAAGTGCATGTGTTATACGTGCACGCTGTTAAAAGTGCATGTGTTATACGTGCACGCTGTTTAAAGTGCCTGTGTTATACGTGCACGCTGTTTTAATGTGCCTGTGTTATACGTGCACACTGTTTTAATGTGCCTGTGTTATACGTGCACACTGTTAAAAGTGCATGTGTTATACGTGCACGCTGTTTAAAGTGCCTGTGTTATACGTGCACACTGTTTTAATGTGCCTGTGTTATACGTGCACACTGTTTAAAGTGCCTGTGTTATACGTGCACGCTGTTTTAATGTGCCTGTGTTATACGTGCACACTGTTTTAATGTGCCTGTGTTATACGTGCACACTGTTTTAATGCGCCTGTGTTATACGTGCACACTGTTTTAATGTGCCTGTGTTATACGTGCACACTGTTTTAATGTGCCTGTGTTATACGTGCACACTGTTTTAATGTGCCTGTGTTATACGTGCACGCTGTTTTAATGTGCCTGTGTTATACGTGCACACTGTTTTAATGTGCCTGTGTTATACGTGCACACTGTTTTAATGTGCCTGTGTTATACGTGCACACTGTTTTAATGTGCCTGTGTTATACGTGCATGCTGTTGAAAGTGCCTGTGTTATACGTGCACGCTGTTTTAATGTGCCTGCGTTATACGTGCACGCTGTTTAAAGTGCATGTGTTATACGTGCACGCTGTTAAAAGTGCCTGTGTTATACGTGCACACTGTTAAAAGTGCCTGTGTTATACGTGCACGCTGTTTAAAGTGCCTGTGTTATACGTGCACAAGTTGTTTAAAGTATGTGTTATATGTGCACGCTGTTAAAAGTGCCTGTGTTATACGTGCACGCTGTTAAAAGTGCCTGTGTTATACGTGCACACTGTTTTAATGTGCCGGTGTTATACGTGCACACTGTTTAAAGTGCATGTGTTATACGTGCACGCTGTTAAAAGTGCATGTGTTATACGTGCACGCTGTTTAAAGTGCCTGTGTTATACGTGCATGCTGTTTTAATGTGCCTGTGTTATACGTGCACACTGTTTTAATGTGCCTGTGTTATACGTGCACACTGTTTAAAGTGCATGTGTTATACGTGCACGCTGTTAAAAGTGCCTGTGTTATACGTGCACGCTGTTTAAAGTGCCTGTGTTATACGTGCACGCTGTTTTAATGTGCCTGTGTTATACGTGCACACTGTTTTAATGTGCCTGTGTTATACGTGCACACTGTTTTAATGTGCCTGTGTTATACGTGCACACTGTTAAAAGTGCATGTGTTATACGTGCACGCTGTTTAAAGTGCCTGTGTTATACGTGCACACTGTTTTAATGTGCCTGTGTTATACGTGCACACTGTTTTAATGTGCCTGTGTTATACGTGCACACTGTTTTAATGTGCCTGTGTTATACGTGCACACTGTTTAAAGTGCATGTGTTATACGTGCACACTGTTTTAATGTGCCTGTGTTATACGTGCACACTGTTTAAAGTGCATGTGTTATACGTGCACGCTGTTTAAAGTGCATGTGTTATACGTGCACACTGTTTTAATGTGCCTGTGTTATACGTGCACACTGTTTTAATGTGCCTGTGTTATACGTGCACACTGTTTAAAGTGCATGTGTTATACGTGCACACTGTTTTAATGTGCCTGTGTTATACGTGCACACTGTTTAAAGTGCATGGGTTATACGTGCACGCTGTTTAAAGTGCATGTGTTATACGTGCACACTGTTTAAAGTGCATGTGTTATACGTGCACACTGTTTTAATGTGCCTGTGTTATACGTGCACGCTGTTTAAAGTGCATGTGTTATATGTGCACGCTGTTTAAAGTGCATGTGTTATACGTGCACACTGTTTAAAGTGCATGTGTTATACGTGCACGCTGTCTGAACGTGCCTGTGTTCATTTTTATTGTAAGACTCTCTGACTGTCGGAGGGAAATGGAAAAGTCCTTTTGTCTGTTTAAATACGACCTGGGGCATGAGAGAGAACAGGGAGAGAGGACACAAAGACACACACTCACACACACACGCACACACACACACACGCACACGCGCACACACGCACACACACACACACACACACACACACACACATGCACACTCATGGGAGGCTGTGGTATAGAAGCATCAGAGCCCGGTTCCTCTGTTCCTCCCTCTCTGCCTTAATCTCTCTTCCTCCCTCCATCTTCCCTCTCTCCCTCTTTTCCTCTCTCCTCCATCTCTCCCTCTTTTCCTCTCTCCTCCCTCTGTTCCTCCCTCTGTTCCACCCTCTCTTCCTTCCTCTCTCCCTCTTTTCCTCCCTCTCTTCCTCTCTTCCTCTCTCTGTTTCTCCCTCTGTTCCTCCCTCTCTTCCTTCCTCTCTCCCTCTTTTCCTCCCTCTCTTCCTCTCTCTGTTCCTCCCTCTCTTCCTTCCTCTCTCCCTCTTTTCCTCCCTCTCTTCCTCTCTCTGTTCCTCCCTCTCTTCCTCCCTCTCTCCTTCCCTCTCTTCCTCCCTCTCTTCCTACCTCTCTCCCTCTTTTCCCCCCTCTCTTCCTCCCTCTCTTCCTACCTCTCTCCCTCCCTCTCTTCCTACCTCTCTCCCTCCCTCTCTTCCTCCCTCTCTCCCTCCCTCTCTTCCTCCCTCTCTCCCTCCCTCTCTTCCTCCCTCTCTTCCTACCTCTCTCCCTCTCTTCATTCCTCTCTTCCTCCCTCTTTTCCTCCCTCTCTTCATTCCTCTCTTCCTCCCTCTCTTCCTCCCTCTCTTTCTCTAAGGCTTCTGTTTGGACTACTCTCTCCGTCAAAACAAATGATCTCAGGCTACGGGCCAAATGTTACCCTGCCATAGGGCCCTGGTCAATAAGTAGTGCACTTATACTGAATGCTGTGCCATTTGGGACACAAAACCCTCCATTTAATTGGTTCAATTAGTCAGGTATACATATTCATTATGATCCATGCATGTTTCAGGAGCTCTCTCTCCGTTCTGTACCATTGAACAGCTTCCTGTTATGATTGGATTTAGAGGAGACTGGGTTAAGTTGAGACCCTTTTTTTGTTGACATTCAGTTATCCATCAAAAACTCCATCATAATATAACATTCCTTACAACAAAGATATCTACATATATACTACATGGCCAAAAGTATGTGGACACCAGTTTCGTCGAACATCTCATTACAAAATCGTGGGCATTAATATGGAGTTGGTCCCCCTCCTTTTGCTGCTATAACAGCCTCCACACTTCTGGGATGGATTTCCACTAGACGTGGAAATTGCTGCGGGGACTTGCTTCCATTCAGCCACAAGAGCATTAGTGAGGTCGGGCACTGATGTTGGGCAATTAGGCCTGGCTCTCATGTCTGCGTTCCAATTCATCCCAAAGGTGTTCTATGGGGTTGAGGTCAGGGCTCTGTGCAGGCCAGTCAAGTTCTTCCACACCGATCTCAACAAACCGTTTCTGTGTGGTCCTCGCTTTGTGCACGGGGGATTTGTCATGCTGAAACAGGAAAGGGCCTTCCCCAAACTGTTGCCACAAAGTTGGAAGCACAGAATCGTCTAGAATGTCATTGTCTGCTGTAGCGTTAAGATTTCCCTTCACTGGAACTAAGGGGCCTGAACCATGAAAAACAGCCCCAGACAATTAAACCTCCTCCGCCAAACTTTACAGTTGGCATTATGCATTGGGGCAGGTAGAGTTCTCCTGGCATCTACCAAACACAGATTAGTCCGTCAGATTATGAGGTATGTTGACCCACAGGACAGGGTAAGTGAAGCCACCTACACATTTCTGTACTGAATGAAATATTACCAATACGTGTTAAAAAATCATGTCTATCTTTTTTTTACCAAACAATTCAACACAATCACACATTGCTTTTTTGTCTTTTAATCGTTTTAAGCATATTTAAACACAGGCTTATCACCTAACACTTTTAACATAGGCCAGGCCCTGTTGTTACCTCATATCCCAGCAATAATGCCTTGCATTAGCCATTGATTGGCTCAACTTACTCCATGGCCGTTGATTGGCTCAACGTACCCCGTGGCCATTGATTGGCTCAACGTACCCCATGGTCAATGATTGGCTCAACTTACTCCATGGTCATTGATTAGCTCAACTTACTCCATGGCCATTGATTAGCTCAACTTACTCCATGGCCATTGATTGGCTCAACGTACCCCATGGCCGTTGATTGGCTCAACGTACCCCAACTCCATTGATTGGCTCAACGTACCCCGTGGCCATTGATTGGCTCAACGTACCCCATGGCCGTTGATTGGCTCAACGTACCCCAACTCCATTGATTGGCTCAACGTACCCCATGGCCATTGATTGGCTCAACGTACCCCATGGCCATTGATTGGCTCAACGTACCCCATGGCCGTTGATTGGCTCAACATACCCCATGGCCATTGATTGGCTCAACGTACCCCATGGCCATTGATTGGCTCAACTTACCCCGTGGCCATTGATTGGCTCAACATACCCCATGGCCATTGATTGGCTCAACTTACCCCATGGCCATTGATTGGCTCAACGTACCCCATGGCCATTGATTGGCTCAACGTACCCCATGGCCGTTGATTGGCTCAACATACCCCATGGCCATTGATTGGCTCAACGTACCCCATGGCCATTGATTGGCTCAACGTACCCCATGGCCATTGATTGGCTCAACATACCCCATGGCCATTGATTGGCTCAACGTACCCCATGGCCATTGATTGGCTCAACGTACCCCATGGCCATTGATTGGCTCAACGTACCCCAAGGCAAACATTTTGACAGTATTAGGATGCACTTTCATGCTAGGTTTAGGACCTCATATTAAGGCTTATAGAGACCCCCAACTGATGTATAAAACAATCTTAAAATGATCTACTTTGGTTTAGACACAAGCAACATGAAACCTCTTAACACAATAAATTAATTTGACTTGGTGAAAATTAGTTTATTGGACCTAACTTGCTTTTCACGGTTTTCTTCCTTCACAGCCTTTCCTGAAATGATGACCTCTTCCTAAATATCGGGTCAAAAGGATTCGTTTAATGTACGGTTTCCTAGAAACAAGGGTGGATCAACTTACCCGGCTCTCTCTCTCTCTCTCTCCCCCCTGCAGACATTTGGAACGATGTCAACCAGACTAAACTATTGGGCTAATTGGGTAATTAAACCAGACACCAGGAGGAAAACAAGAGCCAAAAGCACCAGGATGTTAGGTTACACACTTCACTTCAAACATCTTGTCCATGTTCCCAATGGCACCCTGTTCCCTATATAGTGCACTACTTTTAGACCAGAGCCTGGCCTACTATAGGGTGCCATTTGAGACGCGTACTTTGCCCTCCAGAAAACCGTCTGTACACAGTTTTGACACCGCTATGTACAGATAATATCCCAGAGGTGTCTTTCTAATAGTTACAGTCTCACCCCTGTGATTATTCAGTTGAAGTCTCTGCTGCTGAGCCAGAATGGTGTGTTTATGCTGTCGTGAACATCTGAACAGGGGAAATGATGTGGAAATGAGAAGCCATTTTGGAGCAGCCTAATGACCAAGACTAGTGGACCAGTACTCTGGCTCAGCCTCTGTGTTCTTTTCTTCTCCTCCCTATCACTCCTGTCTCCTACCCCCACCGTCCTCTCTCCTCTCTGGGACAAATATTCCTCAGTCTCTCTGTTCTTTTCTTCTCCTCCCTATCACTCCTGTCTCCTACCCCCACCGTCCTCTCTCCTCTCTGGGACAAATATTCCTCAGTCTCTCTGTTCTTTTCTTCTCCTCCCTATCTCTCCTGTCTCCTACCCCCACCGTCATCTCTCCTCTCTGGGACAAATATTCCTCAGTCTCTCTGTTATTTTCTTCTCCTCCCTATCACTGCTGTCTCCTACCCCCACCGTCATCTCTCCTCTCTGGGACAAATATTCCTCAGTCTCTCTGTTCTTTTCTTATCCTCCCTATCTCTCCTGTCTCCTACCCCTGTCGTCATCTCTCAGCTGATCCAATGGGAGAGAAGAAGAAGAAACTTTCTGGAAGATTTACATACTTCATTTGTATTTCTGAAAGTAGCACTCAAGAGCCAAAACGGGTCCCGAAACAACGTCATAAATGTGCAGCACGTCATTGCGCTCTCAATTCATGTCACGTCCTGACCATAGAGAGCTGTTTATTCTCCATGTTGGTTAGGTCGGCGTGTGATTAAGGGTGGGTTATCTAGGGGAATTATATATCTATGTTGTTCCTGATATGGTTCCCAATCAGAGGCAGCTGTTTATCGTTGTCTCTGATTGGGGATCATATTTAGGTAGCCATTTTCTCCATTGTGCTTTGTGGGATCTTGTCTATAAATAGTTGCCCATGAGCATTATATTAGCTTCACGTTTCGTTTGTGAGCTTTATTGTTTTTGTTCTATGAGTTTTCTCTTCCTAATAAAATGGATGGACACATACCACGCTGCATCTTGGTCCAATCATTATAACGATCGTGACAATTTAATTCAATTCAAGGGCTTTATTGGTATGGGAAACATGTGTTAACATTGCCAAAACAAGTGAAGTAGATAATAATCAAAAGGGAAATAAACAATAAAAATGAACAGTAAACGTTACACTCACAGAAGTTCCAAAAGAATAAAGAAATTATAAATGTCATATTGTGTCTATATACAGTGTTGTAACGATGTACAAATAGTTAAAATGGTTAAAGTACACAAGGGAAAATAAATAAACATAAATATGGGTTGTATTTACAATGCTGTTTGTCCTTCACTGGTTGACCTTTTCTTGTGGCAACAGGTCACAAATCTTGCTGCTGTGATGTCACACTGTGGTATTTCACCCAGTAGATATGGGAGTTTATCAAAATTGGATTTGTTTTCATATTCTTTGTGGATCTGTGTAATCTGGGGGAAATATGTGTCTCTAATATGGTCATACATTGGGCAGGAGGTTAGGAAGTGCAGCTCAGTTTCCACCTCATTTTGTGGGCAGTGTCCACATAGCCTGTCTTCTCTTGAGAGCCATGTCTGCCTACGGCGGCCTTTCTCAATAGCAAGGCTATGCTCACTGAGTCTGTACATAGTCAAAGCTTTCCTTAAAGAACAAATTCTTATTTACAGTGACGGCCTACCAAAAGGGCTGATTTTTATAGAAAGGTATGTGTACTTACAAGAACATAATGTTACACTAAGATTTAAAAAGTATTATTAGGCCAGATTTGGTCAGATCATTGAAGTTCTCTTGCACATATAGCATGTACGTGTGTTGGATTTTCATTTTCTATTTTTTTAACCTCATAAATGTATCCATTTGACATCAATTTATGTTGGGAAGGTAAAAATCTAATCACGGATTTGACTGTAAATATGTTATAAAGAGACAACCCCCCACCCAAATCTCATTCCCTCTAACTTAAGAGTCTTAATGAACATAACTAAGCCCACATTGAGAGGAGAACACATCCCTTCCTAATTACCAAAACCTAAATCAGCCTCCTACAAACCGGATGTTTGGGTGAAACCACGTGGTTGAAAGTAAATTCCACAAAATTGTATTACCTCCTGCCACACCCCCCCTCATAAATTATGAGATGTGAAATACAGTTTGACAGGTTAAACGCTACATTAATTACTCATGTGCCTTAATAACAAACGTGTATGTGTACGTAGACAATAGAGACCCATCCACTTAGCTAGTTGTGGCTGGGGGAGGGTGGTTATAGCCTCTCTTTGACATCAATCAAATCAAAAGTATTTTATATAGCCCTTCGTACATCAGCTAATATCTCGAAGTGCTGTACAGAAACCCAGCCTAAAACCCCCAAACAGCAAGCAATGCAGGTGTAGAAGCACGACATGAACTTGCCAAGTGTGTCTGGGTAAGACTCATCTAATAATACTAAAATATTACTCTATAGAATTTGTCTTTCAGCATCAGCAGAACTCAGCCTGACTCTCTTCTGCCGCTCCAACAAGGAGAATGGTCTAATACCTCCCATCAGACCTGTAGAACACACCTGTCTCTCCTCCACCAGTCATACAAGGAGAATGGTCTAATACCTCCCAATAGACCTGTAGAACACACCTGTCTCTCTTCCACCAGTCATAAAAGGAGAATGGTCTAATACCTCCCAATAGACCTGTAGAACACACCTGTCTCTCCTCCACCAGTCATACAAGGAGAATGGTCTAATACCTCCCATCAGACCTGTAGAACACACCTGTCTCTCCTCCACCAGTCATACAAGGAGAATGGTCTAATACCTCCCATCAGAAAGACCTGTAGAACACACCTGTCTCTCCTCCACCAGTCATACAAGGAGAATGGTCTAATACCTCCCATCAGAAAGACCTGTAGAACACACCTGTCTCTCCTCCACCAGTCATACAAGGAGAATGGTCTAATACCTCCCATCAGACCTGTAGAACACACCTGTCTCTCCTCCACCAGTCATACAAGGAGAATGGTCTAATACCTCCCATCAGACCTGTAGAACACACCTGTCCTCTCCTCCACCAGTCATACAAGGAGAATGGTCTAATGTCTCCCATCAGAAAGACCTGTAAACACACCTGTCTCTCCTCCACCAGTCATACAAGGAGAATGGTCTAATACCTCCCATCAGACCTGTAGAACACACCTGTCTCTCCTCCACCAGTCATACAAGGAGAATGGTCTAATGCCTCCCATCAGAAAGACCTGTAGAACACACCTGTCTCTCCTCCACCAGTCATACAAGGAGAATGGTCTAATACCTCCCATCAGAAAGACCTGTAGAACACACCTGTCTCTCCTCCACCAGTCATACAAGGAGAATGGTCTAATACCTCCCATCAGACCTGTAGAACACACCTGTCTCTCCTCCACCAGTCATACAAGGAGAATGGTCTAATACCTCCCATCAGAAAGACCTGTAGAACACACCTGTCTCTCCTCCACCAGTCATACAAGGAGAATGGTCTAATACCTCCCATCAGAAAGACCTGTAGAACACACCTGTCTCTCCTCCACCAGTCATACAAGGAGAATGGTCTAATACCTCCCATCAGACCTGTAGAACACACCTGTCTCTCCTCCACCAGTCATACAAGGAGAATGGTCTAATACCTCCCATCAGACCTGTAGAACACACCTGTCTCTCCTCCACCAGTCATACAAGGAGAATGGTCTAATACCTCCCATCAGAAAGAGCTGTAGAACACACCTGTCTCTCCTCCACCAGTCATACAAGGAGAATGGTCTAATACCTCCCATCAGACCTGTAGAACACACCTGTCTCTCCTCCACCAGTCATACAAGGAGAATGGTCTAATACCTCCCATCAGACCTGTAGAACACACCTGTCTCTCCTCCACCAGTCATACAAGGAGAATGGTCTAATACCTCCCATCAGAAAGACCTGTAGAACTCACCTGTCTCTCCTCCACCAGTCATACAAGGAGAATGGTCTAATACCTCCCATCAGACCTGTAGAACACACCTGTCTCTCCTCCACCAGTCATACAAGGAGAATGGTCTAATACCTCCATCAGACCTGTAGAACACACCTGTCTCTCCTCCACCAGTCATACAAGGAGAATGGTCTAATACCTCCCATCAGACCTGTAGAACACACCTGTCTCTCCTCCACCAGTCATACAAGGAGAATGGTCTAATACCTCCCATCAGACCTGTAGAACACACCTGTCTCTCCTCCACCAGTCATACAAGGAGAATGGTCTAATACCTCCCATCAGACCTGTAGAACACACCTGTCTCTCCTCCACCAGTCATACAAGGAGAATGGTCTAATACCTCCCATCAGAAAGACCTGTAGAACACACCTGTCTCTCCTCCACCAGTCATACAAGGAGAATGGTCTAATACCTCCCATCAGAAGACCTGTAGAACACACCTGTCTCTCCTCCACCAGTCATACAAGGAGAATGGTCTAATACCTCCCATCAGAAAGACCTGTAGAACACACCTGTCTCTCCTCCACCAGTCATACAAGGAGAATGGTCTAATACCTCCCATCAGAAAGACCTGTAGAACACACCTGTCTCTCCTCCACCAGTCATACAAGGAGAATGGTCTAATACCTCCCATCAGACCTGTAGAACACACCTGTCTCTCCTCCACCAGTCATACAAGGAGAATGGTCTAATACCTCCCATCAGAAAGACCTGTATAACACACCTGTCTCTCCACCACCAGTCATACAAGGAGAATGGTCTAATACCTCCCATCAGACCTGTAGAACACACCTGTCTCTCCTCCACCAGTCATACAAGGAGAATGGTCTAATACCTCCCATCAGAAAGACCTGTAGAACACACCTGTCTCTCCTCCACCAGTCATACAAGGAGAATGGTCTAATACCTCCCATCAGAAAGACCTGTAGAACACACCTGTCTCTCCTCCTCCAGTCATACAAGGAGAATGGTCTAATACCTCCCATCAGACCTGTAGAACACACCTGTCTCTCCTCCACCAGTCATACAAGGAGAATGGTCTAATACCTCCCATCAGACCTGTAGAACACACCTGTCTCTCCTCCACCAGTCATACAAGGAGAATGGTCTAATACCTCCCATCAGACCTGTAGAACACACCTGTCTCTCCTCCACCAGTCATACAAGGAGAATGGTCTAATACCTCCCATCAGACCTGTAGAACACACCTGTCTCTCCTCCACCAGTCATACAAGGAGAATGGTCTAATACCTCCCATCAGACCTGTAGAACACACCTGTCTCTCCTCCACCAGTCATACAAGGAGAATGGTCTAATACCTCCCATCAGAAAGACCTGTAGAACTCACCTGTCTCTCCACCACCAGTCATACAAGGAGAATGGTCTAATACCTCCATCAGACCTGTAGAACACACCTGTCTCTCCTCCACCAGTCATACCAGGAGAATGGTCTAATACCTCCCATCAGACCTGTAGAACACACCTGTCTCTCCTCCACCAGTCATACAAGGAGAATGGTCTAATACCTCCCATCAGACCTGTAGAACTCACCTGTCTCTCCTCCACCAGTCATACAAGGAGAATGGTCTAATACCTCCCATCAGACCTGTAGAACACACCTGTCTCTCCTCCACCAGTCATACAAGGAGAATGGTCTAATGCCTCCCATCAGAAAGACCTGTAGAACACACCTGTCTCTCCTCCACCAGTCATACAAGGAGAATGGTCTAATACTCCCATCAGACCTGTAGAACACACCTGTCTCTCCTCCACCAGTCATACAAGGAGAATGGTCTAATACCTCCCATCAGAAAGACCTGTAGAACACACCTGTCTCTCCTCCACCAGTCATACAAGGAGAATGGTCTAATACCTCCATCAGACCTGTAGAACACACCTGTCTCTCCTCCACCAGTCATACAAGGAGAATGGTCTAATACCTCCCATCAGAAAGACCTGTAGAACACACCTGTCTCTCCTCCACCAGTCATACAAGGAGAATGGTCTAATACCTCCCATCAGAAAGACCTGTAGAACAGACCTGTCTCTCCTCCACCAGTCATACAAGGAGAATGGTCTAATACCTCCCATCAGACCTGTAGAACACACCTGTCTCTCCTCCACCAGTCATACAAGGAGAATGGTCTAATACCTCCCATCAGACCTGTAGAACACACCTGTCTCTCCTCCACCAGTCATACAAGGAGAATGGTCTAATACCTCCCATCAGACCTGTAGAACACACCTGTCTCTCCTCCACCAGTCATACAAGGAGAATGGTCTAATACCTCCCATCAGAAAGACCTGTAGAACACACCTGTCTCTCCTCCACCAGTCATACAAGGAGAATGGTCTAATACCTCCCATCAGAAAGACCTGTAGAACACACCTGTCTCTCCTCCACCAGTCATACAAGGAGAATGGTCTAATACCTCCCATCAGAAAGACCTGTAGAACACACCTGTCTCTCCTCCACCAGTCATACAAGGAGAATGGTCTAATACCTCCCATCAGACCTGTAGAACACACCTGTCTCTCCTCCACCAGTCATACAAGGAGAATGGTCTAATACCTCCCATCAGACCTGTAGAACACACCTGTCTCTCCTCCACCAGTCATACAAGGAGAATGGTCTAATACCTCCCATCAGACCTGTAGAACACACCTGTCTCTCCTCCACCAGTCATACAAGGAGAATGGTCTAATACCTCCCATCAGACCTGTAGAACACACCTGTCTCTCCTCCACCAGTCATACAAGGAGAATGGTCTAATACCTCCCATCAGACCTGTAGAACACACCTGTCTCTCCTCCACCAGTCATACAAGGAGAATGGTCTAATACCTCCCATCAGACCTGTAGAACACACCTGTCTCTCCTCCACCAGTCATACAAGGAGAATGGTCTAATACCTCCCATCAGACCTGTAGAACACACCTGTCTCTCCTCCACCAGTCATACAAGGAGAATGGTCTAATACCTCCCATCAGACCTGTAGAACACACCTGTCTCTCCTCCACCAGTCATACAAGGAGAATGGTCTAATACCTCCCATCAGAAAGACCTGTAGAACACACCTGTCTCTCCTCCACCAGTCATACAAGGAGAATGGTCTAATACCTCCATCAGAACCTGTAGAACACACCTGTCTCTCCTCCACCAGTCATACAAGGAGAATGGTCTAATACCTCCCATCAGAAAGACCTGTAGAACACACCTGTCTCTCCTCCACCAGTCATACAAGGAGAATGGTCTAATACCTCCCATCAGAAAGACCTGTAGAACAGACCTGTCTCTCCTCCACCAGTCATACAAGGAGAATGGTCTAATGCCTCCCATCAGAAAGACCTGTAGAACACACCTGTCTCTCCTCCACCAGTCATACAAGGAGAATGGTCTAATACCTCCCATCAGACCTGTAGAACACACCTGTCTCTCCTCCACCAGTCATACAAGGAGAATGGTCTAATACCTCCCATCAGAAAGACCTGTAGAACACACCTGTCTCTCCTCCACCAGTCATACAAGGAGAATGGTCTAATACCTCCATCAGACCTGTAGAACACACCTGTCTCTCCTCCACCAGTCATACAAGGAGAATGGTCTAATACCTCCCATCAGACCTGTAGAACACACCTGTCTCTCCTCCACCAGTCATACAAGGAGAATGGTCTAATACCTCCCATCAGAAAGACCTGTAGAACACACCTGTCTCTCCTCCACCAGTCATACAAGGAGAATGGTCTAATACCTCCCATCAGACCTGTAGAACACACCTGTCTCTCCTCCACCAGTCATACAAGGAGAATGGTCTAATACCTCCCATCAGAAAGACCTGTAGAACACACCTGTCTCTCCTCCACCAGTCATACATGGAGAATGGTCTAATACCTCCCATCAGAAAGACCTGTAGAACACACCTGTCTCTCCTCCACCAGTCATACAAGGAGAATGGTCTAATATCTCCCATCAGACCTGTAGAACACACCTGACTCTCCTCCACCAGTCATACAAGGAGAATGGTCTAATACCTCCCATCAGAAAGACCTGTAGAACTCACCTGTCTCTCCTCCACCAGTCATACAAGGAGAATGGTCTAATACCTCCCATCAGACCTGTAGAACACACCTGTCTCTCCTCCACCAGTCATACAAGGAGAATGGTCTAATACCTCCCATCAGACCTGTAGAACACACCTGTCTCTCCTCCACCAGTCATACAAGGAGAATGGTCTAATACCTCCCATCAGACCTGTAGAACACACCTGTCTCTCCTCCACCAGTCATACAAGGAGAATGGTCTAATACCTCCCATCAAGACCTGTAGAACACACCTGTCTCTCCTCCACCAGTCATACAAGGAGAATGGTCTAATACCTCCCATCAGAAAGACCTGTAGAACACACCTGTCTCTCCTCCACCAGTCATACAAGGAGAATGGTCTAATGCCTCCCATCAGAAAGACCTGTAGAACACACCTGTCTCTCCTCCACCAGTCATACAAGGAGAATGGTCTAATACCTCCCATCAGACCTGTAGAACACACCTGTCTCTCCTCCACCAGTCATACAAGGAGAATGGTCTAATACCTCCCATCAGAACCTGTAGAACACACCTGTCTCTCCTCCACCAGTCATACAAGGAGAATGGTCTAATACCTCCCATCAGAAGACCTGTAGAACACACCTGTCTCTCCTCCACCAGTCATACAAGGAGAATGGTCTAATGCCTCCCATCAGAAAGACCTGTAGAACACACCTGTCTCTCCTCCACCAGTCATACAAGGAGAATGGTCTAATACCTCCCATCAGAAAGACCTGTAGAACACACCTGTCTCTCCTCCACCAGTCATACAAGGAGAATGGTCTAATACCTCCCATCAGAAAGACCTGTAGAACACACCTGTCTCTCCTCCACCAGTCATACAAGGAGAATGGTCTAATACCTCCCATCAAGACCTGTAGAACACACCTGTCTCTCCTCCACCAGTCATACAAGGAGAATGGTCTAATACCTCCCATCAGACCTGTAGAACACACCTGTCTCTCCTCCACCAGTCATACAAGGAGAATGGTCTAATACCTCCCATCAGAAGACCTGTAGAACACACCTGTCTCTCCTCCACCAGTCATACAAGGAGAATGGTCTAATACCTCCCATCAGAAAGACCTGTAGAACACACCTGTCTCTCCTCCACCAGTCATACAAGGAGAATGGTCTAATACCTCCCATCAGAAGACCTGTAGAACACACCTGTCTCTCCTCCACCAGTCATACAAGGAGAATGGTCTAATACCTCCCATCAGACCTGTAGAACACACCTGTCTCTCCTCCACAAGTCATACAAGGAGAATGGTCTAATACCTCCCATCAGACCTGTAGAACACACCTGTCTCTCCTCCACCAGTCATACAAGGAGAATGGTCTAATACCTCCCATCAGAACTTGTAGAACACACCTGTCTCTGCCTCCACCAGTCATACAAGGAGAATGGTCTAATACCTCCCATCAGAAAGACCTGTAGAACACACCTGTCTCTCCTCCACCAGTCATACAAGGAGAATGGTCTAATACCTCCCATCAGAAGACCTGTAGAACACACCTGTCTCTCCTCCACCAGTCATACAAGGAGAATGGTCTAATACCTCCCATCAGAAGACCTGTAGAACACACCTGTCTCTCCTCCACCAGTCATACAAGGAGAATGGTCTAATACCTCCCATCAGAAAGACCTGTAGAACACACCTGTCTCTCCTCCACCAGTCATACAAGGAGAATGGTCTAATACCTCCCATCAGAAGACCTGTAGAACACACCTGTCTCTCCTCCACCAGTCATACAAGGAGAATGGTCTAATACCTCCCATCAGAAAGACCTGTAGAACACACCTGTCTCTCCTCCACCAGTCATACAAGGAGAATGGTCTAATACTCCCATCAGAAAGACCTGTAGAACACACCTGTCTCTCCTCCACCAGTCATACAAGGAGAATGGTCTAATACCTCCCATCAGACCTGTAGAACACACCTGTCTCTCCTCCACCAGTCATACAAGGAGAATGGTCTAATACCTCCCATCAGACCTGTAGAACACACCTGTCTCTCCTCCACCAGTCATACAAGGAGAATGGTCTAATACCTCCCATCAGACCTGTAGAACACACCTGTCTCTCCTCCACCAGTCATACAAGGAGAATGGTCTAAT